>NW_007733435.1:58893-63836 GCF_000696425.1 Galeopterus variegatus | reverse complement strand
CACTCCCACCTCCCACAGAGAAAGGAAAACAAAGCACATACACTTACCAACACTTACCTTACTAATCTGAGTATTTCAGATAAAAAGAAAATTTTAGCTGTCTGAATTACCCAGATAGTTCCCTTAAGAATCTGTTTCACATATGTACTGATAACCTCAACAAGGACACTGTACTCTTCTTTAGGGAATGAGACAACACATAAAATCACATCTTTCCCTTGAATTTAATTTCTGAAGCAGATAAATTATTATGCCATATTCATCCAAACGGAACTTCATAAGACTACAAGACCTATCTGGAGTTTAGCTAACGGGTTAAGATTCAGTCTTCCAGAAAGTGTCTCTTCAAGGCATCTTTCTAGAATGTCAGACTCTTATCTCAGGGATTTCTGGATACTATTGCAAAGCCTTACAGCTTAGCCTTGTGGTTGTGCTGTGGGACATGTACATCAGGATCTCAATAAATCGCAACGCCTCAGGCTTAGACAAGTTTTGGAGGGTTTTATTGTGGTTATTATTCTAATTTTTGGAAAGAGTTTGTGAAAGTTCTTCTCAAGCCAATGACAGGATGAGAGGGTAAAACACCAGCTTTGCACACTCAATATAAATATTATTTAGAGGCAGGAAAACAGGGAAATGATTCACTTGCTGTTTCTTGCTCTTTGATTCCAGAGATAAATCCATATTCCTAATTTTTTGAAGACATATAATGCATTATCTGGAAGCCAACGCTTCTCAATTTATAGGACTAATTTACCCTCAATATTTTTTATAACACAGGTATGTCATTTAGTATGACAACTTCCTTATCTTCATAAAGTGGGTCATTTTAATAATGCAAAATAGTTATTGAAGATTTAATTTGAAATCCTTTATTTATGTTACATTCTACAGCAGCTTTGGTGGAAGACAGGCAGAGCTCTATATTTATGACTGCAAGATGTTAAAGTATCTTGTGTTCAGGAGAAATTGACTAAACAAATGTGACAATGCAAACTACATACCTACTTATGCTACTACTCCAGGGGCCTTCCACGGCTCCTTGAAGCAGTCAAATTCACCACCAAGTCTCATAAACTTGGGAATCCAAACTGTCTTATAATATGCTGCATAAGTCTTACCCCGAACCTGAGCCAAGGTCAAAGTTATCCCCTTTAGCCTTAATAGAAAGATCATTTTATCAAAGCAATGGCTTTCCCCATGTCCTGACTAAGAGACAGGCTCTCCCTCCAGCTGCTCATCCTAGGCCACCCCAAGTAATCAACGTTATACCCGCCACCTGCACCCTCAGGAGAGCCACACTCCTGCTGGGCTCAGTCTGGACCCTGACGCAGAGCAGGAGCAACCTGATATCACATAAGAAACCAGCAGCAGCAAGAGAAAAAAACGTGTTTCCTGGCCTACAGTGCATTAATCTTTCTTAGTAACATTTTCATAAAGATATAATGTGAACTATACTATGAGTCCAGAATTATATTTATGTCTAGAATTCTAGGACAACAAATATGAAAGAAAGTGAGCCAAAACTCTGGGTATCGATCAAGCTTTATTAAAAGAAAAGAATCTGCCGGTCTGTGCTCAAAGTGGAAGACAGCTGGGGGCTGCCCTCAAAATGGAGGACAGCCCCAGGTGTGGGGATGAGAGAGCTTATATAGGGCGCCAAGGGCTGGCTGATACCTTCAAGGAGGGGCATTATGCTAATGCAGAACCTATGCAGCCAGGGTGGAGAACTGCACCCTTGCAGAAGCAAAAGGGTTTCTGTTTTGCAGAAGTCACGAGGCTTCTTGTAAAGAGAAGGGCAGAGGGGTTTGGTGCTGGAGTGGAAGACAAGGCCGGTGGCTATTTTGTGCTTATTGTGTGCATAATGGTGGTGGTCACGTCCAAGATCCATCAAAATACTGATTTGTTTTAGAGATCCAAAGAAAAGCATGATGCAGAAAGATATGTCAAAAAATCAAGAAACTCATTTAAAAATATAATGTTCTAACTGTAAAAGGTAAGTCAAAGCAATATAATTATATATCAAGTTTCAAAAATTTCTGTGGGAAAATGTCTTCTTAAGGCCTATACAAAACTTCAAATTAAATCCATATGTAAATATATACATACACATGTATGTGTACCTCTACCCCTTATTATTAAATATCAGTTTAAACAGGGCTTTGGGGCACTGATGTTCAAATGTTGATCTACAGGCCCATTAAATCAGTGTTGATATTTGAAAGATCTAAGCAAAAAGAGGGGGAAAAATATAATGTGTACGTGTATGTGTGTATGTCATTGTAAGATTGACCTTGTCCTTACCCCAAAAGACCTGTTCTTTATGGTGACCTTCCTTTCCTTTGTTTGTTTGTTTGTTTGTTTTTTATAAAATTATCTTCTCTTTTACAAAATGATGGTCACAGTTGCTGGATAAGCAATTTGGTCTGTGTTAACCTCTGATACTACATTTAAACTTACTGAACAAAATGATCTCTCTCTGTCCTGAGGCTTCTATTTTGAGTTTTCTCTTGGCACCATTTTAGCATGCACTTAAAACTGGGATTTTTTTGAGCTTGGATGAGATGCAGAATAATTTTATGTTATGCATGACTGAGAGGCAGGAAAGATATTTCGGAGGAAAAAAGCTGTCTCTAAGTGGTTATAAGAATAATTTGAGATAGGACTGATAGAGAATTTAATTTTAGCAGTATTAATATGTGGAACAAAATACTAAAATGTTGTTTCATACTCTGTGGTATTTTGCTAATCAGTTAAGATTAGTACATATTTTGGTTGCACCTAAAGAATTCTCTTCTATTTGCCTGCATTATTCTGTAAATACAGGTTGAATAAGAGCATTTCAGTGTGATGTTGTTTATTACCTCATCCCTCAGTCATAGATAAAGCCCAGGGAAGAGTCCTTTGTAAATGCATTCTGTTAGTGGCCCCAGAACATTGATGCACAAAAGTTACCATAATTATTTCTCTTGGTAGCTTGTTTTACACATTTATGGTGAGAAAATTAAGGGCCTCTGTTAAAAATATAGAGCTTCAAAATAAAAGACCAAGGCTTAGATACAATCCGTTCAAGGATATCATTCTCTTGGGCTGTTGTTCAGCCTCTCTACAGTTTAATCTGCCTCTCAGCAGAAATGCCAAGATAGTTTCAGAGAATATTACACTAAAAAATATTGCTTCTGTGTATATTGGCAGGAAGCATTGTCTGGGAAGGAATATCATCTCATCCCAGAAGCCTACAGAAATGATCTGGTGAAAAATAAGGAAGTAAATTCAATGTGGCAAACCAAAATAATGAAGGTAAAGACACATTTTACAAAGGCTTTCAAAGCAAATTTGAAGTTTTCTTCTGAAAATTTTTGACTCCTGCATAGACTCTGCTCCTTAAGGTTGTGTGGGGGGTGGGGGTGAGGGGGAAGTCTTTTTCTATTGTAACAAACCCTTCGAAGGAAAATTTGAAGAATAACGTGTTATTGTGGGATAATTCATTTTAAAGCTAATTGTGAAAGCAAGGTCATAATTTAAAGAAAATCAGTGGATGGTTTTCCAACTAATCATGGAATAGGTGTGTTCCTTGTTCTCTTTCTCCTTAACTTCTTTGTACCTCTAAATCCAGCTGGTCACAACACGTGTCTTGTTTTTCCTTCCTCTCCAATAATGTTCTAGTTCCCTCATCTCTGTGTTACCTACTATTATCCCCCTCTGACCATTAATTCTCTGTTAAAGCCTCAGCTATGTAAAGCTTTGGGAATCTATCTCTTTAATTTTAACAGTTTTCCACACCAAATCCAATCCCTAAAACCATACACACCATCCTCTTTCCAAAACCTGATGTCCCTCCTGACTGTTGTAGTTGTAGCAAAGGCACAATTGTTCTTCCAATCAGTCAGACTCGTAACTCTGGTCAGCTGGATTATCTCACACTTATGCCCCATGTCAATTTAGACACCAGGCCCCTCTCCCCCCACAATTTTTCCATTGTAATATCACCTAACAAGTTTTATTTCTGGGTGATGGGATTTTGTAACAAATATACATAAATTACTTAAACACACACAAACTGCATTTCTAATATACATATAGAAAGTACATTTTCCTATATATCTGTCTATTTTGGGGTGGTGGAGACTGCCCTGTCCAGGGACCTTGGTGTCCTTATCTTGTGTCTGTCTCTTTCTTATCTCAGCATTAAGCTTTGAATTCATCTTTACTTGATTCCCCAGCTCATCCCACCTGTCTCCAACTTCCACTTCCATCCTGTCCATTTAATGCAGGTAATTTAACTTGCCACTTGGCTAAGGAAACTGAAGCCTTCCAATGTGAGTTGTCCCCACTTCTATTCTTAAAAATCTCAAAATTTCACAGATTGCTCAGACATTCTTCCTTCATGTTTTCTGAGTGACCTTTCTATCTGTTCTTGGGCCTTGGCCTATCAATCAATTATCCTCATCTTTCTCTGGAATCTTTCACCTCTTTCTGAAAAAAAATACTTCTTCCCTTCTATCTAATCAAGTATTTCATCTGAGAAAAAGGCCTTCTTTCTCCCAGGCTGAGTCTCCCTTCCCTCACACCACTCTCCCTGAGCGAGCTCTGCCACCCTTCCTAACCTCCCACTGACTTCGCAAGCCACTGTACTGTTTTCAGTTTTGGGCACTCTAATGAAACAGCGGTCTTGAAGATAATCATTTAACTCTTAAACCAAATACCATAGCCTCATTGCAGTTCTGAACCCTCTTGGTTTCTCTGATGCATTGGCTACTGCCAACACCCTCCTGATTCTCAAAATTCTCTTCTCCCTTGGCTCCTGTGACTCTGCAATCCCCTGAGTCCCTTCCTATTTTCTTGACACCTATCATGTTTCCTTTTTTGGCCTGGCTTTCTCTTTCTATCCCTTAAATATAGATTTCTGCTAAGGTCCTATTGTTAACCCCTTCTCTTCTCTC
>NW_007733435.1:38929-58207 GCF_000696425.1 Galeopterus variegatus | reverse complement strand
TTTCTATCCCTTAAATATAGATTTCTGCTAAGGTCCTATTGTTAACCCCTTCTCTTCTCTCTGTACATTCTTTTTCAGGTCAATTTCATTAGTTCACATGTGGCTGGCTGGGAAATCTCTATCTCTTCCTTCTCTCCCAAAATGCAGACCAGATTTCTAATCATAGCCCTAATAGCTCTATTTGGTGTTTTGCAGGCACCTCAAATTCAGCATGTCCAAAATGTAGCTTACTACCTTCCCTATAAACGTTCTTTCCTTGCCTGAATTTCCTATTTTATCAATTTTCTTCCATATTAAAAAAAAGACCTAGTAGAATTATTCTATTTTACTGTCTCCAAACACAGCTTACTTAACCTTACTTCCTAGATATTTTAAGTTATCTTCACCACTGGGATATCTTTCTTCTTTCTTTCCAGGAATCCAAATACTATGTAATTTTTCAGATCTAGGCGTTGAGTCTCTGCTACTCCCTGGCCTGACCACTTCACTATTCTGACTCCTACCTCACTTATGGTTGGTTCCTTTAATTAGCATTTAACAAATTGTTACTTGTGACTCATTTATTTTTGCATCATATGTTCATTTAACTTTTTATGTGTCTATATTTTATTTACTCAATTAGATTATAATTTTTTTCAAAAGCTTCACTCATGGATTACATTTCCTCCATCTACCTCCCTCATTCGCATATTAAAAGCATGCTTGTGGGCTATGTAACTTGTCTTAGTCTGTTCAGGCTATGACAAAATACCATAAACTGGTGGCTTATAAATAGAAGAAGTTTGTTTCTTACAGTTCTTGAGGCCAGGAAGTCCAAGATCAAGGCACTGGCAGATTTGGTGTCTGGTGAGGAGCTACTTCCTGGTTCACAGATGGCTGTCTTTTTGCTATAACCTCACATGGCAGAAAGGGCAAGGAAGCTCCCTTGGGTCTCTTTCATAAAGGCCTTAATCTCATGCATGAGGGCCCTGCCCTCACCACCTAATCACTTCCCAAAGGTCTCACCTCCTAATACCATCACCTTGGGGGTTAGTATTTCAACATATTAATTTTGGGTGGACACAAACATTCAGTCCATAACAATACTATATGCCAAACACAATGATAGACACTGGGGAAAGATATATATGACATGTTCCTTGCCATAGGAAATCTACCATCTAATGGGAGAGTCAGAAATAAAAATAAATAAGTACAGCAATGTAATGAACATTGTGTTAGAGGTATGTGCAGTGTGCTTTGGGCACACAAGAAAGAAATGCCTTAAGAGAATTAAAAATTGTCTCAAAAGATGCCACTTGGGTTTGTTCTTAAAGGAGTTATAATAAATAAGAAGGTAGATAACACTTTCACCATTCCAGTAGAGCAAAGGTAAACAGTCTAGAAAATATATGGTTTACTTGCAGTACACAAGTAATTAGGCATAGCTAGATTGGGGTAGTGACAGGAACTAGAAAAGACAAGAATCACAAAAGACTTTAAATATAAAGCTAAGGGTTTTGACTCTATCTTGGAGACAATGGGAAGCCATGGGGGGATTTTAAAATATAACCTTTTTATTTAAGTCATACATTCAGAAAGGTGCACAAATCATAAGTTTACAGCTCAATGAATTTTCACAAAGCAAATACACCTGTGTATTCAACACTTAGATTAAGAAAAAGAATACTACCAAAAGAATACTATGGTGAAAAGATTTCAAGCAATGGAAATATATTATCAGACTTGCATTTTGAAAGATCTTTCTAGTGCATTGGAGGAAGAAACTGTTGGCAGTGAGATCATTTCAATTGTAAAGGGAAGAAATCATAAAAGCCTTAAAGCAGTGGCATTATAAATAGAAAGGAAGGGATATGTTTAAGAAATATTTAGGAGGCAGAATCAATGCACTTTTTAATAGACCAATGTGTGAAGTGATGGAGAAGAGGAATCTAAGACGTGAGACTGTGTTACTGATTGTGGTGGGTAGATTACAAAGATGGCCACAGCAACCTCTCCCATCCATGAGTGGATATTCTTTTGCAGTTGACTTTGTCACTTCTCCCACCAAGAGGTAGAATCTATTTCCCCACCTCTGGAATCTGGGCTAGAATGATGACTTGCTTTGATCAGTAGAATGTGGCAGACATAGCACTGTATGACTTCTGAGGATAGATGCCAAGGAGCCTTGCAGCTCCTGCATTTGTCCTCTTGGAACATGACCCAGAGTCTTCCATAGAAAGATGCCAGTCTAATCTTCTGGAAAATAAGAGAAAACCTGGTGGTGGGGAGGACAGGGGTAGGATGGGGTAGAACAAGGACAAGGCACCCTAGCCAATAGCCAGAACCTACTGTCAAACACATGCATGAGGCCATCTTGGACCATCCATCCCAGCTGACCCTCCAGCTGAATACATGAGTGATCTCAGGAAAAAAATAGCAAAATAACTGCTAGGCCAAACCACAGAATCATGAGAAAGAATAATTTATTGTTGTATGGGATGGTGTATTATGTAGAAGCAGATAACTGAAACAGAAATTGGTACCTGAAAGTAGAGTTGAGTGCCACTATAGCAAAAACCTAAAAGACACGGCATTCGTTTTGTGACCGGCAGCTGGTGGAAGCTGGAAGGGCATTGAGGAGAATGTTAGTGAAAGCAGAGAGACGTTGTTATTAAAAGCAGGAACAGGGTGACTTGTGTTGTGAAGTGGTGGAACAACTGGCATATATCACTTGTGGTCACTTGGAAGATATAAAAGTTACCTACCAAAATGTTGGATTTCCATGAAGAATGTTGACATTGTCAGCTGGCTTTTTTAGCTGGGTATGACAAAGAATTGCAAAATAGAGATGAACTAAGAAGAAATTGTTCAGTTTACAAGCATAAGTTAGAGGAAATATGAATAGGCTGGTACTTGTCAGATTGGAAAATAAAACTGTTTTTCACCCCCACTCTCTTCAGAAAGCAACAAATTTTCAATGTAAGAAATAGCCTTAGGGTAAAGATCAGACCAAGAAAATGGCTGATTGTGAGGTCCCTTGTTAAGATCTCTGGAAGATTTTAGGTAATGACTAGTAGATACTTTCAGCTAGACAAAAAGGACTTCCAAGAAGTTTAAAGTTACTATCCTATAGCAGCCTCACAAATGGTCTAGGGTAGAAAGAAAGGTCTGTACAAAAAGAATTATGGATGTAACATTCAGGGTGTGAAATGAACCCAGTCAGATTCATAGGCAACTCACAGTGTATTAAGGGAATTACATCACCTTGGACTAAAAGGTACAGAGATCATTCAAAATGGAAAGAGGACTGTAGGCCCTAATTTTTTTTTTTTCAGCTGGCCAGTAAGGGGATCCAAACCCTTGACCGTGGTATTGTCAATACCATGCTCTAACCAACTGAGCTAACCAGCTAACCTAAGGCCCTAATTTTCTATCTGCAGGAAGCAGACTGAGAAAGCTTCTCAGCTGTAAACATGGTTCACTTCTTACAGAAAAATAAGAAATTTCAGAATGTGAAGCAAGAGCCCAGACAGTAGAGCCAAGAGTTTATGAGGGATGGGAACCATTCAGAAAGCAGAATGTGCTCTAATCAAGGAACATTTCTATCCTGAAATGGGGGGAACTGGTGACATTTACCTGGCTGGACTTCAGAATTGCTACAGTCTAGTTGTTGCTCTGTGTTTCTCATTCTTCCTCTTTTTAAATAATCTATTGCAATTATGTGGTCGGGTGTGTAAAGTGCAGATAACTTGGTCTCTTTAATTCACAAATCCCAGGAACAGGACCCACACCCAAGGAGCTAGATCAAGGAGCCTCATCTGTATGTGATCTTCATTTAGATGATTAAGCCAGAATGGAACGAGACTTTTTAGTAAGGAAATGAGCATATTTTGCATGTGAGAGGAATGTAAATAATTGTGGCCAGGGGTTGGGCTGTGGTAGCTAGAAATGATAGCCATACTATTTTGTAATTCCTATTATCAAGAGGTAGAGTCTACCTCTTCTCTGCTCCTCTAATCTGGGCAGACCTTATGACTTGCTTTTACCAACCGACTGTGCCTGCAGTGATGTGCAGTTTTGGAGGCTAGGCCTTAAGAAGCATTGAGGTTTTCACTCCTGCTTTCTCAGAACACTGCCAGGTAAGCAAGCAAGTCCAGCTTACTGGAGGATAAAAGACCATGCTGAGGCTGAGGGAGACAGAGCCAAAAACATTTGAAATAGGCCTTTGTGGACCTATGCATAATTCAGAAAATAAAGTGTGAATCAGTTTCTGAAGACTGAACGTTTATCATTTAATTGTGTAAGTTTGCTGTGTAAAACCAGAATGTCAATCTACCTTAAGAATACTAATCTACCTTAAGTAGTATCAGTGTCACATGGACCAATTTTCTTCAATTGGTATCATTAGTTCATTCCCTCCTATAGTCAGATCCACTTAGACCATCAAATTATAATCAGAAGATTACTTTGGAGATTATAGAATCAGAACAATGAGTAACATTCACAAAATTGACACTTCGAATGTTAAACGGTATCTAACTAAGATAGCCTGAAGTGGCCACCTCCACAAAAATATCATATTGACAATGTATCCATTTGTATGAAAAGTGTTATTGAATACCTCCCATGTGATACACACTTCGTGGCACTGAAGACAATATTGGGAACAACAGACAAAGCTTTGCCCACATGGAGCTTACTCTCTGTGTCTTTGGCAAAGCCCCCTCTGCTGGTTGTTGAATGAGCGACCCGAGTATTGGGCTCTGTGACTTTCTTCTTTAGCCTCCATTGCTGACTTCGTTGATGTTTGGAGTATTCTTTCTTTCAGTGGTCTAGCAATGATCTTTTTCTCTCTTAAAAGAGACTTACAGTAACGCTACTCCTGTCTATGTTACATATATGTTTTTTAGTTTAATGATTTCTACATTAATTCCGATGTTTAGGGGAAGCATATTTTCCATCCACCGACATTCCCACACTACTTCTATCTGGTACTACTTGCCAATGAAAAATCGCAATGGACAGTGAGGGAAAGGACATATGGAAAATGAAGGAAGTAAAATGTGTGAAAACAGAAGTGCCCTTCCTTAGCTGTAAATCAGTTTTTAAAAAATATTTACTTCTATGAGTTTAAACAAGTAAACATGTATTTACCCTATTGCCTCTATTTTAATTATCTATTTATCTTGTGTTTAAGTATTAAATTTTTATTTATTTATTTATTTATATATTTTTTGCAGGTAGGATCCGAACCCTTGACCTTGGTGTTACCAGCATCACGCTGTCCCAAGTGAGCAACCCAGCCAGCAAGTATTAAATTTTTAAAAAGATAATTAAGCAGTTCTTGACCTTTTTTTTTTTATTTCTTGTTTCAGAAGGCTTTTTGTTTTTCCTTGGTAAGTTTTTAACTTTTACTNGAAGACAACATTGGGAACAACAGACAAAGCTTTGCCCACATGGAGCTTACTCTCTGTGTCTTTGGCAAAGCCCCCTCTGCTGGTTGTTGAATGAGCGACCCGAGTATTGGGCTCTGTGACTTTCTTCTTTAGCCTCCATTGCTCACTTCGTTGATGTTTGGAGTATTCTTTCTTTCAGTGGTCTAGCAATGATCTTTTTCTCTCTTAAAAGAGACTTACAGTAACGCTACTCCTGTCTATGTTACATATATGTTTTTTAGTTTAATGATTTCTACATTAATTCCGATGTTTAGGGGAAGCATATTTTCCATCCACCGACATTCCCATACTACTTCTATCTGGTACTACTTGCCAGTGAAAAATCACAATGGACAGTGAGGGAAAGGACATATGGAAAATGAAGGAAGTAAAATGTGTGAAAACAGAAGTGCCCTTCCTTAGCTGTAAATCAGTTTTTAAAAAATATTTACTTCTATGAGTTTAAACAAGTAAACATGTATTTACCCTATTGCCTCTATTTTAATTATCTATTTATCTTGTGTTTAAGTATTAAATTTTTATTTATTTATTTATTTATATATTTTTTGCAACAAGTAAACATGTATTTACCCTATTGCCTCTATTTTAATTATCTATTTATCTTGTGTTTAAATATTAAATTTTTATTTATTTATTTATTTATATATTTTTTGCGGGTAGGATCCGAACCCTTGACCTTGGTGTTACCAGCATCACGCTGTCCCAAGTGAGCAACCCAGCCAGCAAGTATTAAATTTTTAAAAAGATAATTAAGCAGTTCTTGAACTTTTTTTTAATTTCCCAAGTGAGCAACCCAGCCAGCAAGTATTAAATTTTTAAAAAGATAATTAAGCAGTTCTTGAACTTTTTTTTAATTTCTTTTTTTATTTCTTGTTTCAGAAGGCTTTTTGTTTTTCCTTGGTAAGTTTTTAACTTTTACTGTGTCCAGAAGTAGCTCTGGAATGAAACTCTTAGTGACAGCCCATTCTGGAGTACCACACTTCTTGGTTGTCTGCCTACTTATGTGACCTCTATTTTAAAGCTTTCTCCCCTTGGTACTCCCTTTCCCACCTGCTAAAGATTAATGGCCTGTAAGCTTCTCTCTCTGGTTCTTAACTCTTCTCACTCTGTGGCTTTCCTCAAATGACTGTTTACTCCCATGGCTTCATCCATGTGTTAATCTAGGTCCTCTGAGAAGCAGAAGCTAGGACGGGATGAAATGTACAAGAAATTTATTTGAGGACATGCCTGTGGGAGAAAACCGGGAAGGAAGCCTGTAGAGGCTGAGAGACCCAATAGGTTGCGATACCATTTTGATCCCGAATGAAGGAGAGAGGGAAAGAAAGTTGGGGGAAGTGTCTTGGACTGCTGTGCAGTTTTAAGGCATGTTTGGCAAGGTTGCCAGGGAATCCTCATACCAAAGTCACTTACCATAGGAATCTCCCACTGTGAGAAATGGGCCTTCTCCAGTTTCCCTTCCACACCCAGTCATTGTCTAGGAGCAGCTCATGGGAAGGTTGGCCTCAGTGCAAATATGGGAAGGATTGCAAAGAGCAGCAGCCATGGTCACAGATCAGTTTTACTCCTTACGGTCAGTGATCTGAGAGAAGCCTTAACATGGCCAGTACAAACCACCCCTGACAATTCCCATATCCTTATTTCCAACCTTTGCTTCTATTATGAGCATTAGAATCATAATTATGATTGCTACCAATTATCTCCAACAGATGCCCCATATGCACCTCATTAATGTGTACAATGTCATTACTGAGTTCCTATTATACACTGGACATTGTACTATTCTGAAGAAGCTCATAGACTGTTCAGGGAAATAAACATACAATAAATAATTACAAGTCATTTGTTCTTTCAACAAGTATTTGTAGTGTACCTACTATATACCAGGCACTGGTGCAAGTGCTGGAATAGATTGATGACAGTAAACAAAATATGAGAATGTGCCCTAGTTGAATAACTAGTGCCAGTTGGATAAGTGAAATAATTAACTACATAATTATCATACAACATAGTATGTGAAATAGAAAAAATATAATCTAAGCTTTAAAGTATAAATAGCAGGTGTCCAAGTGAATAAGGGAAAGGGTTCTCAGAACAGCATAAGCGATGACAGGGAACAGAACAGTGTGTGAGGAACTCCATGGTCTTAGTCGTTGCAATTGGCTATTTCAGTAATTTAAGTGAGAAACACTAAGTATCAGGGTTGAATGTTTGCCAAATGAGTGAAAGTGAAGGGAGAAAGGAGGTATGGGAAACACGGAAAGATATTTAAGAGATCCAGTTATGAGGATTTGGTGACAGACTGGATTTGGGGTGGCAGAAAAGAAGATTCTTCTCAATCTCAACATGTCCGACACCCCTCTCACTTTTTGTATTTCACTTCCTCCTGATACCACCATTCACAAAGGTGCTCTAGTTGGAAACCTCAGTGAGATCCTAACACAGAGCTTGGTACCCAGGCAATAAGTGCATATTGAGTAAATTCATTGATAACTGTGAAACAAAAGCATGAATTGACATCATGTCCTATATCATCAGGGTTCTTAGCTGCAGCCACAAAATCCATTCTGGATAGTTTAGCAGAAAAAGGATTTATTAAAGGGTATTAGGTAGCTCACGGAAAAATGGGAGAGCTGGAGAAACAGACTGGAGGTTAAGCTTCCAGGAATAATGCTCAAAACCAAATCATAGAACTGTCTGATGAGGAAGCTGCTGCCACCACCTAAAATGCTAAGAATTACACGACCTTGAGTGAAATGGCTGCTACAACCAGCACCACTGCCACTTCTGCAGCAGCAATTGGCCTTGCCAACACTGCATTGCTGCCACTATCAAAACCGGACACCCCTGTGGCCAGCAGCAACAATCAAAGTCCCATGTGGAGCCTGTTCATTAGGTTGCTCACTGCTGCCATCAAGTCTTGTGTGCATATATGTCATTCGTGGAGCCAGGGTCACTTGTGTGAGTCTCAGCTTCAAGGGAGACTGAGGAACTTGAGTTTTATCTTCAAAGTCAGAATTTTTATGTTGGAAAAGTGAGGCTCTTAATGTGGGAAATGCCCCAAATATGGAAAATATTCGAGCTATGATGGGCAGCCATGCAGATGATGGCCATAGCTTCACTCATCTTGTCATTTTAGCCAATAATTAATTTAAAAGCCTATTTTAAAAAGGCATCCAGCAGACCGTGCAAAATTAAAAGGAATAGTGCCTGTCTTGAAGCACACATTTCAGAAGCTAACACCCCATTAAAAAGTGTAGGACTCTTCCCTGCTGCAAATAAAAGTAGTCCCATAAGTTTTGATTGTAACTAATATGTGACATTGTTTTAAATAAATGGTTAGACCTATGTTTCTTCTCCAAGCTTACCAAGTTGGCTGACAATTTCTTCCATTTACTGGGTTCCATTATTTATCTTGGATTGAATAATAGTCTGTTTTTTTCTTCCTTCTTCAAATTGAATAGCTTGGGAGTACTGTGTATCATTCTGTCAGCTACCACTATTAGTTCTTGCATAAAATTTACTCAAGTGTTTTATAGCCTAATCCAGTGTTTCTAGTACAACTTTCTGTGATGATAAAAATGGTCTATATCTTTGCTGTCCAATCAGAAGCCACTAGCTACATGAAGCTATGAAACCCTTGAAATGTGACCAGTACCACTGTGGGACTGATTTTAATTAATCTAGTCAATATAGCTAGTGGTTAGCGAATTGGACAATGCAAGCCTAAAGCTTAAATATTCAGAAAACAATCCTAGGCTCTTCAATCCCCAATGTTCTTTCCTTTACGTCTCTTTATCCAAAATATTACTATCCCTAACATCTGGGACTGGGCCATTTTCTTTTTCTTTAAAGTTCATTGATAGTCCCTAACATAGACTTACATAACTGTCTTCTTTATTGGAATCAATCAGAACTTGACACTATCCGATGACATAAAATCAAGATGATCTGGATAACTGGCTAGAAGGCTCCTTGATCCATCCCAGGCTCCATTAGAAAAAGAATTCACTGATTAACAGTGAAATGTGATTATACAAGGAAATTTTGGGAAAGGTTATATGTATAGCCATTGCTGTAGACTGATTGAATTGTGTCCCCCAAAGTCCATATATTAGAAGCTTAATACTCACTGTAACTGTTGAGGGTAGGAAATCCTATAATGGCAATTGAAAGGCGGGACCTGGAAGAGGTGACTAGATTGTAGGACTGTACTGTAGTGAATGGATTAATAATGGTGAGGGCTTTAAAAAGAGAGTGCATGAGGAAATATCTCTCTCTCTGCTCCACCATTTTCTGCCATGTGAGACCCCTGTGTTGCTATAAGGCCACCACCAAATAAGGCCTTCACCATAAAGGCCTGGATTTTGGACTTCCTAGCCTCCCAAACTGTAAGCAATAAATTTCATTGTCTTACAGATTACCCAGTTCCATGTATTTTGTTATAAGCAATAGAAATGGACTAAAACAGCCATTTTAACGAGAGAGGTAGGCAATTCATATTAATTACACATGTCTTTAAAGCCTAGGTACAGAAAAAAAATGACCACAATACTACTAATGCAAATATGCATCACTTTAATTTTATGACTAATCATGCGGTATTAGATGAAAATAAGTGCATAATGATAAAACTAAACTAATCACAATTTACATTTTTTAAAAAGATAATAGTGATTGAAAACCACACCAGAGCAAGTCAATACTGATAATGCACCTTCAAAACAACTATCAGTCACACATGTTCCTTAGGAACTTGCTACTTTGCCAATGTATGGCAGCCTGACTTCCTAGCAGAACATAGATTCAATTTCAGTTTATAAACACAAAATTTTAGAACTCATTTGAGAGGGCAGTCAAATTGAATACAATGTGCTATGTACATAAATTGTGCATCGCTCACCTGGGAAAACCAAAGGAAGGATGTGCTTTGCTGTAGGTTGATTCACAGCCCAAACAAAGGACTGTCATGCTTTAAGGATCCCTGCACTGGAGAGGAACTTTGTTGAAGTCTCTGCTGCTGTGTTCTTCCCACTTGGGTCATAGTCTCGAGAATCTAAATAGGTAAGCAAGCAGGTCAGAAAAGCGAAGTCAGATACACGATATTTAACTGGATTGGACACTAAAATGCATTCATAGCTACATTGAGGTTAGTTCCCCCCCACTTCTGAAATGTAGTCTTCTCCACTGTGAAGCCATCTTGATCACGACACATCAAATTAGGGGGGAAACAAAGCAGAGGAAACTGGATAGCTGAGAGGGGTTAACAAGGATGACATTCAGAGCATGGAGAAAGGCATTAAAGCAATGGAACCCTCTCAAATATACTGTTCTTACTATATTCTGCGGCATTCTTGAAGGAAGATTTCCTGGATAGAAAACCATTTACTCATTTATTCATTCAACAGTAGGTATCGGGGCCCTGTGCTTCATCCTAGTTATGTAAACACAGAAAAGTATAAACAGTGTTCCTACCTTTGGGGATTTACAAGCCTTACATTTACATTTACATTTTACATTTACAGTGAGGTTAATTTACCAGACTTTTCTGAGCCTGAAGTGACAAAGTCTAGTTCATCTTAGCATTAGGTGATGCTCTCATTTTTTTAGGGTGGTACATCAAATCTAAATGTTCTAGAAGTTCCAATTAATTGAACTCTTTTTATATCATTACAGGACTAAATAGAAACAAAATAAATAAGGAATCATTTATCTGTAGCAATAATAACAGCATTATGATCATGAACTGGATAAAATGGTAATAGTTCTTCATGATGAAAAATAAATATGTAAAAGTCATCCCTAACATCTAGAAAATTCAGAAGTCATATGGAAATCAAACATCATATTCTCTTATTTTTGAAGAGCACTGTAAAATCCAATGTATCAAGAATAGTTCCACAACCAGAGATGGAGATACTCTCTAGTGTTTCATTAAACTAGTTTTAATATTTCTATGTGGAAAAAATAGTGTCTAGAGTGAAACATAAATGAATGAAAGATTTGTTTAACCCTCCTGAATCTTATTTCCTCCAGCCAATCTAATAGTATATAGGCATTTTCGCCCAGCAGTTCCTTCTAATACCTGGAGGTAAAGAGTAAACCAGTAAATTAATGTTAATGCTTTGCATTATCCTTGTGAAAATCATTAGAAGGTTTTCTGTGACATGATCATGATAGATTCCAAAATATAACAGTATGGATGGCCAGTTGTTCAGAAGGACCACTCCTTATACATTTACACATAATAAAACTTCTAGCTTTGGAAACAGACACAAGCAAATCTCTTAAGCTTCTCTTCCATGTACTTCACATTCTACAGTATAATCTCCAAAATGAGGTGCACATACCCCTACGGGATATAAGATAATTCACTGGAATCTGAGAAGAAAATATCAGAACATCTGCTTTCATGTACATAAAAAAATAAGAAATAAAATTAAGGTTTACTAGTATTTTCCACACTAGGGCCCTCACTTGGTCCACATCTTAGATGGTCACATGTGTGTACAACACAAGAGGTCTCTAGAGGAAAGTGGAGGAGCTCCATGACACTGAGGTTTGGATTGGTATCGGCAATGTCATCCAATCTTTGCTTCCAGCTTACTGCAATAAACTAGTTTACACGCACCTGGTTAAGTGTATTTAAAGATTATTTTATCTTTATTGTAGAATCCCAGGCACCAGAGACAAATTGTTAAGAGTCATTGAAGCCAAAATGACTAGGTCCACATCCTGCATGACTTTTAACAAACTTCTTATTACTTAACTTCCTTCTGCCTTAATTATCTCAACTGTAAAAAGGGAATGAAACCTAACTCACAATGTTGTAAATGAGGTGAGCTCGTGTCAAAGTATTTCAAACTATTGTTAAATTAAAGATAAATTATATAATTTTCTTTTACAGAAAATACATGTGCCCCAAATTTGCTGATGTTTTCTATAATGACAAGTGGCTATTCATATTGAGCATCCTAGCAGACATTAAAAAAAGAAAAGAAAATTTGCTGATATTTACTGTGATGACAAGTTCCTGTCAGTAGTAAGCCTCCTGCAGATATTTAAAAACACACCTACACACATATTAATATGTCCCAGCAATATAAAGGTGATTATTTTAGCAACAAGTAAGAAAGTAACTTTTTGAGTCCTATGAGAGCAATATCCTAAAAATAAGTATTTAAAAATATTTATAGCATTGTGTGGTTTTGTGTGAAAATGATGTGTGTCATCCATTCACATTTTTATTTCTACACACAAAAAACTGGGAGACAGAACTTTCTAACTTGTTTTTCAAAAATCTACAGTTGCATTAGAGTTTGGAATTGTCTGAAAAATTTTAAATGCAACAACATCCCATTTGCGCTTTGTATTTTTATTTATTTTTAAGTAGTGTTTAACTTTGCCACATTCTTTTCAGATTTTTCTTTTATGTTATGTTTATGCCATATTATTCTAGAAAGAACATGTACATAATTTATTTAAAAAATGAGGGCCATATGATAAAAATATTTTTACTGATACTAATATGTGGGTGTGATTTTTTTTTAAAAAAAACACCACCATTTTTACTGTCTGGAAATAATCACTGAGTGCCTTCTGAGTGCCAGGAACTTACTCATGACCTGATTTAATCTTCACAATAGCTCTAAGAGATAGGCACTCACATTATTCCTATTTTGCAGAAGAGAAAACTAAGGTTAAAAGAAGCTATAACATTTCCCCAGTGCCATAGCATGTACGTGACTGAATCAGGATGGGAGCCCAGTTCTTTCTGGCTCCAAAAGCATGACCTTGGCCATGCTGAGTTGCCCCTTTCCTAAATACAGAACAAAGGGATTGTGGTGATATTGCACAGCAAGATAACTTGAATAGTGTAACAGCAGAAAATTCAGATTGGTTAACTTATTAAAAAGGTGTTTAATCATATTTTGGTTACATGTGCAGTCTTCAACTTTTAAATGTGCTCTAAACTTGGAAATCACTTGTTAAGAATGTAGAATGCATTTTCTTCTAGTGACAGAATTAAAGACAGTAGCTGATTTCTGGATTATACAGAATCCTATTTTTGTATAATGTGTCTAAATTATTAGACATTAGCAATGAAAATAGTAGAAAGTAAAACTTCTGCAATGTCAACAATACACACACACACACAGAATCAGAATATTGCTGCTTAAGGAAAAACATGTTCTAAAAGACTGTGATGATGTAATTCCATGTGTGTTCTCAAAAGAATAGCTTCTAATTTTCATGGACTTTAGAAGTTAATGGCATCAGTTCTTCACAATGCCTAATTTAACTTCAAAGTATATAAATTTAATTTTCTTGATAAAGGTGTATAATTAGTGTTATTTTACTTTTATCAGGATTGATTAAGGCTAGTTTTTGAGCAAATAGGAAAATGGGGAAGTGGAAAGAGAGAGAGTGGTTGAGAGTTTGATTTTCCTGAGGCAATTAGGAAAACTTAGAAGAAAAGCAGAAGAGAACAGAGATCAACAGTGATATGTGTATATATTTGTAAAAAAACATTGTCTTCCGAAAAATTGGTGGACGAATGAGATGTAGAAAAGAGACCAGAGCGTGACACATGGTTATTCAAACCCATTCATTGTGGTTCTGCTGAGTGCCCGTCGTGTCCGTGTGGTGCAATCTTGTTCAATGTGACTGAATGGTGTAGTGCTCCCTTTCCCCAGGGCCGGCCAAACTCCATTGGTCAGGAGCTGTTTGGTTGCTGGGTGGTGGTGACTGGGATGAATGTGCGGTGGGTGTCTACGATGCATGGATGTCAGGTGTCTCTAATGCCAGCAGAACAGCCTCGCACAGTGGCTTTGAGAGCAGTGAATGACCAATGCCCAGATTATTAGTCCAGGGTTTTAAAATCAGGAAGCACTTAAGCTGCAGCATTGTTATTTTTGGCAATGAATTAAATGGGCAACCTCCACTGAGAGAAATATTTAACTAACCATCCTTTGAAATCTCCCAGTATTCCCTAGCTCTAAAGAGGAAGAATATTAGAGTTGGGGTGGTTTTTGGAGACCAGGTTATTCTCCTCATCTTTAGGAGAAACATATTTGATTTATTTTCTGTATCAGCTTCCCCAGATTGCTGAACTTAGAAATATACTGGCTACCTCTTTCTTTTTAACAATATACTTTTACATTTATTGTATTTAACTTCTTGGTTCTTCTTTTCTGTAACCTTAAGATAGGGTATATTACTCCTTTCTTCTTGAAACTCTCTTTTCCCACTTAACTCTTCTTACTCTACTTATATTTTTTTAAATGCTCCATTTCCATCTTTCTCCCTATGACTTTATACTTGCTACACTTCTAAATTTATGTATTCCCTAATATTCATTCTTCAGCTCTATTTTTTTAGCTTACACCCTTCCATGGGATGTCATACACACACTACTTGAGCAATTACCACCATTGAATAACTCTTTAATGTGTAACTCTGTATCTACCACCTTTATAGCTCTTGACCCCTAAAGTCCTAGGACTTTTCATCAACACCTGATAGTAGCTCAACTTGCTAAATCCAGTAGATCCTACTCATATTTCCCCAGTGATTTTCCCATTCAGTCTCTCTATTTGGTCCTATTGTCATCTCAGCAATCTGAGGGCAATCATTATCTCCATCTGTATCTGGCCATTGGATAGCATCCCTAATACTCTCCCTACTTTCAAGTTTTTCCTGTGGATTCCTTTTGCTCCAGTAGCTTTCATCAAGCATTTGCTTAGCATGTAATGTCCTTGTTCAAACACATTTGATAGCTAACAGATTATATACATATATATCCCATACATATGTATAGATATGCATAGATATGTATATTATACATTATAAGTAGAAGATTGTTTCAATTCTTTATGTATGCCATTCTCTCCACACTATGGCCACAGCCTAAGAATATAATGGTCAAGTTCAGCATACTACTCAAGTGCATAGACTCTGAAGCCTGGCTACCTGGGTTTGAAACCCAGATCTACCAGTTAGTACCTGTAGTAGGCAGAATTCTAACATGACCCCAAGAGTCCCGGCCTCTGGCACACGCACACACACACACGCACACACATAAACACACACATACATACACACACACGCCTTCTCCCAGTTATTCGATCAAACAGTAATCTTGGTACTGATGTGTAAGGATTTTTCAGATGCAATTAAGTTCCCAAATCAGATGACCTTAAGAAAGGGAGATTATACAGGTGAGCCATACACACACACGCCTTCTCCCAGTTATTCGATCAAACAGTAATCTTGGTACTGATGTGTAGGGATTTTTCAGATGCAATTAAGTTCCCAAATCAGATGACCTTAAGAAAGGGAGATTATACAGGTGAGCCTGATAAAATTGCATGAGCCCATTAAAAGCTGAGAGTCTTCTCTGACTGGTAGTAGAAGTACAAGGGAGAGAGTCAAAGCATGGGAAGAATTTGACATGCTAATGCTGACTTGAAGGTGGAAGAGGCCACATGGCAAGGAATGTGAACAGCATCTGAGAGCCAAGTGGCCCCAGGATGACAGCCAGCGAGGAAATGGGGGCCTTAGACTCCCAGCTACAGGGTACTGAATTCTGTCAACAAGAATGAGTTTGAAAGTTGATTTTCCCCAGAGCCTCCAGATGAGAGGTCAGCCACCTGACACTATGGCTCCAGCCCTGTGATACCCTGAGAACCCAGCCATACTGTGCTGGGATTCTGACCCACAGAACTGTGAGCTAATAAGTGGGTGCTATTTTAAGCTGCTAAATATGTGACATTTTGTCACACAGAAATAGAAAACTAATACAATCTTCATGACCTGGCGGCTAACATCCCTCCAAGTGAGCAATCTAAGAGACAGCAAAGAGGTAACCATAATGCTTTTTTATAGAACAATGCCATAGTCTATTTATTAGAAGTCTTTAAGTCACTAAGCTCAGCCCACACTCGAGGGAAGAGAAGTTAGGCTCCACCTCTTACAGTGAGGAATATCAAAAAATTTGTGGACATATTTAAAAATCACCATGATAATAATAGTAGTAGTTAATGTTTTATTTTTACTATTGCTAGGTGTAGGGAAAATATAAGAAAATGGTCAGGGCCCCTCAGATGTTTGGAACCTTGCTGAGCATTTGATGTAGACAGTGCTCCTTGGCTATTGTCTGATATGAATGCACTGGCAACTATTGCTGTAAGTTGCTGCTGCTGCTGAGGAAGCTGAGGATTGAGCTCGTGTTGTCTTCCAATGGCTCCCGGGATCTTTCACAATTACCTAGCTCGTGGACCCAGCCTGGCATGTGAGGGGTCTGGTGACCCAGCCTGGCATGTGAGAGGTCTGTGACCCAGTCTGTACAATGGGTTTGAAGGGTCTATGGGCCCTAGCTTTAGCCCTAGCCCTAGCAATACAGTTGGCTACATTGGCAGGATTCTGATAGTTGCCCTAACCATTCACTAGGTAAGGTAATAACTTATTTAACTCAAATGACAGTTGTTTTAGTCTGTTTTGTGTTGCTATAACAGAATTACCTGAGACTGGGTAATTTATAAAGAACAGAAGTTTATTTGGCTTACGATTCTGGGACAGCTGCACCTGGCATGGGCCTCAGGCTGCTTGTACTTATGGCGGAAAGTGGCAAGCAGCCAGCGGGTACAAGCAGATCACACGGCGACAGGAAGCAAGAGAGAGAGAGAAGGTGCCAGGGTCTTTTAAAGCAACGAGCTCTCGCGGGAACTAATAGAGCAAGAACTCACTCATTAATCCTGCCCCCCAGGGAGAGCATTAATCCATTCATGAGGGATCCGCCCCCATGAGTTGATCAGTTTTCAACACTGCCACATTGGAGATCAAATTTCCACATGAGTTTTGGAGGAGACAAGACATCCAACCTCCATCAACAGTCTTCTAATGTAGGTAGTATTTTTGCACACATTTTACAGACGAGGAAGCTGAATCTTTGAGAAAGTAAGTAATTTTCCAAGGTCTTGCCTAGCAACTGTTTGTGCTGAATTCTAGCACCAAAATCTGAACTCCAAAGCCTAAGCTCCTAGACACTATGTTAATTTTAGCAATGCATTTTAAAATATGCTTTATAACAAAATCTATAAGCAAAATAACAAAATATTCACCAATGAAAAAATATATATAATTGAGTGTATTCATAAATAGTTCAATGACCATTTCCAGAGATGACCAATTAATAACTAATTCAAAGTCTATCTAGAAGGAAAATTTTAGTGGTTTGTTTAAAATTCTATCATCAACAATTTTCTCTAAAACTTGATACTAATGCCTTGAATATCAACATGAAAGGCAGGCTTACCAATCCTAAAGGTTCTTATAGTATATAATTATAGGCCAGATCTAACATGATAAAATTTTTAAATAATAAATTTAGAAGTTCAGCACTTAAGTACTAAATTTGGAGAAAGTAACTTAATATTTGCAGTTATAAAAAACAATTTTAAGCAGGTGTTAGTTGACTCTAACCTTAATTTATGTCAACCCAGTAATGTGCCTGTCAGAACCTTGAATAGAACCTTAGGCTACATTAGAAGCAGAATTGCAATGGATTGAATGTCTCCCCAAACTCATTAAAGCTTAATCCCCACTGTAAGTGTTGAGGTGGGCCTTGAGAGGTGATTAGACTGTGAGGACCATTCCCTAGTAAATGGATTAATCAGTTGATGGTTTAATGGTGATCATGGGTGTGGTTCAGAGGCCTTTAAAAGGACAGCACATGAGTAGCTCTCTCTGCTCTGCCATTCTTGCCATGTGACACCCTGCATTGCTATAGAGTCCCCTCACCAGATGTGTTCCCTGGACTTTGGACTTCCCAGCCTCTGAAACTGTAAGCAATTAATTTTGTTTTCTTAAAAATCACCCAGTTCCAGGTATTTTGTTATAAGCAACATAAAAGGACTAATATAAGAAGTGATGCTACTCAGACCAGACCTACAGAAACAAATTCAGTACTGGTTGATAGACTAAAATAAGGATGACAGAATTTACAGAGAACAGATTAACTAGAATTTCAGGAGTCTTAAAAAAAATGTCAAAAGATAAATAAAGGACCCAGGAATATCTAACTTGGAAAAGAGAAGATAAAAGGAGAATACATTTCTTGATCAAATACTAGAAGATCTGATATGGAAAAAAATTCATTTTATTTTGTGTAGTTTCAGAAAGCAGAACTAAAATAAATGGACAGAATTTGTAGGGAGGCAGATTTTTGATCAATGCAAGACTCAAACAATTTCAGTCATTTAATGGCAGCCCTGGCTATATTAGAAAAAGACAGTGACTTCTGAGTCACTAGAGGAATTCGAAAAACAGCTGAATGGCCACTTGTCAGACACTATAGGGAAGATCTATTCTGTATGTGGAGAGCTGGAATAAATTACTTCTAAATCACCTTCAAACTCTAAATGTCTTCAAACCTATCCTACGATTCATTGACAGTGTTTGGGCTACTCAAATACACCTGTCAGCCAAGCATAGGTTCTCTGTATTCCCTATAACTACCTTTCATTTCTTGGCTCTGTACCTTTTCTTGTCTTCTTCCTTTCACCTGGACTGACCTTTGCCATTTTATGAGATTGGCATATCCGTCCTTGAAAATGAAGTACAAAGTTATCTAATCCCTGACTCTTTCTCCAGTAGTTAATGTAATTATCTTCTTCACTCTCTTAGCACTATGTTCATCTTTCTAGTATAGTTTTTATGATATTCTGCCTTGTATTATACATTTTTTATAGCTACCTTTATTCTGCAGAAAATTGAAAGCTGCTTGAAGGCAAGGACCATACATTGCTCATTTCAGCATCCCTGTAGTTTTAAGTACAATGGC
>NW_007733435.1:24228-38919 GCF_000696425.1 Galeopterus variegatus | reverse complement strand
TGTTGCTCCCGCACCTTGCTCAGCCAGTGAGCGGCCGGTCTGTATGTGAGATCCGAACCCTCGGCGGGAGCACCGCCGCACTTCCCAAGCGGCGCACTGTAGCAGTGCGCCACCGGGCCGGCCCGAAAGGAAATCTTTCAAAGTCTAATTTTACAATTGGAACTTCCTAATTTCCCTCAAAATACATATGAATGATTAAGATGAGAAAAAGGCATCTTGGGAATTGCTCTTGAAGAAATCTTAGGTTTTGTATATATTCTTCACTGAAATAGCTTATTTTATAATAACCAAAGTATTATTGTTTCTAATCTTGCCTTCTTAAAATAAAGCCATTCAGTAAAGGAGGATTTTCTATGTGCTTGTGTGATTTCTTGAAATTGGAATGCACAGGAGTGAATGCCCAAGCCAGTTGTCACTTCCAAGCAATAATCCCCTTTAAAGTTCTGGAACTGGTTTGTAATCTCATCTATTAGTGGTTGCAAAAGACTGAGTCTGGCACATGAAAATGTTCCTTTATGTTCATTTTCTCTTCCTCCAATGTATCATCTGCACCTTTATAATTTCATGATTTTTTTGCTCTTGCTACTTAGGATCTATTGCTTTGTGCTTCAGTTTCTCCACCTAATAAATTAGTGCAATAGATCTTTTAACTTAAAGGAACTGCGCATTTTTTGTTCCATGCTAAGAACTCTCTGACTGAGGAGAGTTTACCAAAGTATAATGAAGTGCAAGTGACAATTTAAGTTAATTAAATTCAGTGACATTAAACTAACCATAAAACTCCCAATGTGTACAAAATGACTCATTTCCAACAAGCCCTGTTTAATATCATGAAATTGTAAAGGGTTATTATTTAGTTAAATAATATTATTTTAAACAATCTTGAGACCAAAATTAAGAAATTTTTATTCTGAAAAAGAAGACTGCTTATTTTCACTTATTCCATCTCATTCAAGACATTTCTTTTTTTTCTTTTTTTTAAAGATGACCAGTAAGGGGATCTTAACCCTTGGCTTGGTGTTGTCAGGACCATGCTCAGCCAGTGAGCAAACCGGCCATCCCTATATGGGATCCGAACCCATGGCCTTGGTGTTATCAGCACCGCACTCTCCCAAGTGAGCCACGGGCCGACCCTAAGACATTTCTTAAGTCACGTTTTTTTGTTCTTTGTTTTTGTTTTTGTATATCACAGGAAAAATAGAATAAGAGAATTTCTCAAATTGTTCTAAATGAAAATAGAGATATTAGATACATAAAAGAGAACAGGTAACAGGTAAGGGGAACATCTTTCAAAAAACAACACTAAGTATTGACTGAAAGCTGTGTACGTCACACTGCTAGAGGATATGTGAATGGATTTCTGGGGCTTACCGTGGCAAGGGTCTCAAACATGTACATACCTTTTGCATTAGCAAAATCACCTTCAGGAATTCATCCTAGGGAAATAACTGGAAAAGTGAGAAAAACGTATAAACAATGTTTATTCAACTTTTATTTATAATTAAAAAAAAAATCTAGAAACAACCTACACATCCAAAGATAGGTATATGAAATACCATAAAGCCATTAAAAGCAATTATGTGGCTTCATATTTTTGTCAGGAGGGATGTTATAGCATAATACTTAGTGATAAAAGCAGTTTACAGAGAATGCACTGTATGAGTCCACTGTAAGTACATACATACATATATGAAGTTTTGTGAAGATAAACAATGAAATTTTAACAAAGATTATTTCTAGGTGGTACATTTATGGAGGGTTTTACTTTTGTTTTTGTTTTGTTTTTTCTGTATGTTTATCTGTATTTGCTATGATGATCATGGATTTCTTATGTAATTTGAATGCAGACATTTTAAGTAATTTTTTTCTAACTCTAAACTCTTATACAGATTACCTAAAATCTACTGTATTGTTCCTAGATGACTGTATAAACTGCAAAAATAATAAATGTGGATAGACGGATGGGTAGAATGGAAAATTGTTTCCAAATGATAGCATATTGCAGTCCTGCTACTCACACAACCCCACCTTCTTTAAGAACATTTGCATTGGGTAAACTCCTGCTAAAATATTTTTAAATGAAATGACTTTATTAATTTTGTGTGACTATTTTATTTATTTTAAATTCAATGTATTTAAATGTAAGTTTCATTTTGTAAGAGATATACAATGAGCTCATATCTTCGTGTATTCAGGGTGCTATAACAAAATACCATAAACTGGGTAGCTTAGAAACAACAGAAATTTATTTCTCAAGTTCTGGAGGCTAGGATGTGCAAGATCAAGGCACTGGCAGATTCTGTGTCTGGGGAGGGCCTGTTTCCTGGTTTATAAATGGCACCTTCTTGTGTTCCTTCACATGACAGAAGGGGAGAATAAGCTCCCTTGGGCCTATTTTGTAAGGACACTAATTCCATTCATGAAGGCTCTGCCTCAAGACCTAATCACCTCCCCAAAGGCTTCAATTCTAATATTGTCACCTTGGAAGTCAGGATTTCAACATACAAATTTGGGGGGACACAAACATTCAGGGCCTAGACTAGAAAATTACAGGGGCTACTAAAACTAATGCTCATGGATCTGTAAGCTGATCTGGGCTGGTGTGGCTGGGAAGTTACCTATTAAGATGCAGGATGGCTGGGCTTAGCTCCAGGCTTTGGACTGGGTTCTGGTCTGCTCCGTTTGTGTTTGTTCCGGGGCCCATGGTGAAGCAGCAGCAGCACCTACCAGGGGCATGCCCTTCTGATAGCACACCTCTGGAGTACAAAAATCAAGCCAAACCACACAAGTGCACTTATAGCCTGTTCTCATTTCCACTGGCCAAAGTAAGTCACATGGACAAACCTGAAGTCAGTGGGTCAGAGAAGTATATTCTGTCCCAAAGCAAAGGGAAAGTGATTGAATATTGGCTAAACAATAGTCCTATCATAGGAAATGACTCAGTGACTGGGAAGTAACCTACAAACCATTGCATGGAAACGTGTAAAAGATGACTTTAATTCTGGCATTGAGAGAAACTTTGTCAGTTCTCGGGTGAGTTTTCCTTATTCTGTTTTTGCTTTAATTACCCATCTGCTTTCTCCCTCTTTCCTATCCCATTAAACCTTCAAGTATACCATTTGCCCATGTGTGAGGCCTGTACTACACTGTGATAACAGGCATTCTTTGTATACCAATATAAGCTGTTATAGACATAAACTTAATGTTTACGTCTCCCAAAATTCATGCATTGAAATCCTAACCCCCAATGTGATAGTATTAGGGCATGAGGCCTTTGGGAATTTCTCATGAGTGGGATTAGTGCCCTTGTAAGGAATCCCAGAGAGCTCTTTCACTCTCTTTCCACCGTGTGAAAATACAACAGGAAGACAACAGTCTGTAACCCAGAAGAAGGCCGTCACCAGAACCTGACCAAGCTGGCACCCTGATCCTGGACTTCCATCCTCCAGAACTGTGAGAAATAAATTTCTCTTGTGTATAAGTCACCCAGTCTATGGTACTCTGTTATAGCAGCCTAAACTGACTAAGACAATAGCTTTCAATAGGATGAAACATCTGTTCTCAATATAATTAGACACCTTCACAGCAAGTCTGCCCCCAAGAACAACCAAAATCAGTTGAATAGTTCTCCAAAAAGAATAGATGGTTTATAATAAAAGAGAAGGTACTCATAGGTGTGAAAACCTCTGTGATCTGGGAGGGCTCCTCCAACAGCTGAAAGGAAAAACACATTAAGCATGACTGTATTTAATTCTATGTAAAAATTAAAATCAAGAATGTCACTGGGCAGAAGTGCCCCAGGCTCCTGAGCTGGAATGGGCGAGTGCTGAGGGCCTCAGCCATGTCCCCCTGAAGTGCACATCCAGCCAGCCACAACCTAGCCACTGCTGGAAGCCCCCTGGGCTCCTCTGCCAGAATGAGGGGGGTGCATAGGCCTCAACCACACCCACCTTACCCTTCCTTTCTCCCCCTCCACCCCAACTGCTCTGCAACAACATCTTACAATGTAAAACTAATAATAATAAGTAAATAATTTTTTTTTAAAAGAATGTCACTGGGAAAATGCAATCATCCCTAAGTGCCCTAAGAGCTCTCCTCTCTGGCACCTGCTGAGTAAAACCTGTAAACACCCCCCCTGCTTACCTTCCTCCATCCAGCTGCCAGAGTTCCCCAACATTCCCAGAAACTCCCTTTATCCCCAGTGGTGTGTAGGTTACATTGTGTCATGCATAACACAAAAGCAAAGGATAACATATTTTCTTGAGACCTATCTGAGTACCGGCCATGACACAGGTAAGAGGAGGGAGAAAAGAAAGAATATGAGTGAGTGACCAGGAGATCTAGCCTGTCTCGTGAGACATTCATCAGAGCAGTGCCTTTGGACTGATTCTGGTAAACATCACAGAGTTGTAGAGGGCTCCGGAAGACGATCTGCATAAATCTGAATTCGTGCCAAGAAGAATTAGTGCTTGAGGAGAGAACACTGTATAACAATATAATTAAAGCCTAAGTAACGGAATTGGAGAAGTGAATGGAATCCTGCCAGTTTTGCTGAGACCAGTCCTTTTGGAGGCGTCTTACTCTTTTTTCTTCCGTTCCTGAGTACCACAGGGTAGTGACGCTCTGAGTCATTATGAAGAAAACGAATAGTCAAGGTGTTTAAGTGTGTATGTGGGGGGTGGGGTTAGGTTTGCCCCATCTCATCCCTTCCATCCCCCCCAACTGGGAAGACAACAGTTTCTGTACTTCCTGTCCAAACCATTTCACTTCCTTTATTCTGTTCCCAAATATTAGAATGTTAAAAAAAAAAAAGAAAGGAAGATGGGGGGTGGGGTTAGGTTTGCCCCATCTCATCCCTTCCATCCCCCCCAACTGGGAAGACAAGTTTCTGTACTTCCTGTCCAAACCATTTCACTTCCTTTATTCTGTTCCCAAATATTAGAATGTTAAAAAAAAAAAAGAAAGGAAGAAAAAAAGACCATTTTGTTCTGATATTTTCAGTCACCTTTGTCTAATGCATATCTGTCAAATTGAGACCAGAATTTACCTGAGTAAGGTTGGTTTATTTTTTTTAAGGAAAGGAGCACTTTTGGCAAAATTCTATAAATAAAGGAAGAAATAGTTCACTTGTTATAGGTCATTCAGAATCTCTTATATGTAGCAAACTGTACATTCTACATGGTGTCTTTTGCAAAGGTAGGGACTTTGCCCATTTAGAAGTTGTGCTGTTAGACTGGAAACCTGAACAGGTTTAAAACTTTTGAAGATTGAATCTTAAACTGGAGATGAGAAGTTAAATGTTCAATATAGGAGATGACAATAAATGGAAAGATATAAAAAATAACGATTAACACAAGAGTTTGGGAATCAAGATTAAGTAAACACATCCTGTTGAAATCAGGCTATTTAAAATAATCGGATTTTAATTAGAATTTTATTATTAAATAAAACTTAAATATTATTAAGAAATACTTTCAAATCCACCACCCTGATAAAACAACTATTTTTTATCTATAGGAGCACATAATCTTACTTGACCTCTCAGCAGTATTCCACACAGCTGACCACATCTTCCTTCTTGAATACTATTTTCTTTGCTCTGTAATTACTCAACACCTTTCCAGCCTGGAAGGCACCTTTGATAGCTCCTTTTCCTCAACAAGACCTCTTAATGCTATAGTTTCTTGGGGTTGAAAATGGGCTTTTCCCCTAGTCATTCTACAAACATTCCATACTATAGCATTAAATACCATCTAAGTGCTAATGGCTCCCAAATATATAATTTCCAAAAAGATCTATTTTCCGAGTTCCATATCTGTGTATTACACTGTTTATGTGACTCTTTTACTTGATTTTTTGACGAGATCTGAACTTCATGTCCAAAATGGATTTTCAAGTTTCCTTCCTAAATTTTCAAGCCTACCAAATGAATGAATAACATAATCACCTACCCGGTGGTTTAATGAAGTAGTATGGAGATTGTAGTAAATGTTTCCATATCTACTCCCAGTCTATTAGTAAAGTTTCCTTTTCCTAACTCCAGCATACAGTTCAGTCTGTCTACTTTTCCTCATCTCCCCAGTTCTAAATCAGTTTCACACTTACATCTCTCTTACCTTGACTACTACAGTGGTCTCCAGAGTGGTTTCCCTTCTTCTACTCTTGATATATTTCAATCTATTTAATCACATAGTGGCACAAGTGTGGTATTAAAATGTGAATAGATTCCTGCCACTCCTCTGCTCAGACAGCTGAAATGGCTTCCCACTGGATCAGAAAGATGAACCCTGAAGGCATCGCATTATCTGGTCCTTCAGGTTTTAGCATTCTCCTCTCACTCATTATGCTCCAGTCACTCTGGTCCTTCTTCACTTCTGTGATGACATCGAACGCTTTTCCACCAGCAGGTTTCTGTTCCTCCTATTTCCACTTATAACGCCCTTCCCCCAATCTTCCCTTGACTAACTGACTCTTCCTTCACTTCCTCAGAGGAGTTGCCTTGACAACCTGCCCCCTTCCCTGGCAACCAGCTTAGGTTCCCCCTAATATGTAAACACACTTACTTCAAAGCACCACTCATAGTTTGTAACTATATATTCACTTATTTAATATTTTTTCTTTCTCATCAGATAGTGAGTTATATTCATCTTTTTCACTGCTGTAACCCCAGTGTCTAGCACAGTGCCTGGCCTAGAGTAAACTTTTAATATTGGTATGTGATTACTTGTGGTCATACATTTATACAATTTCATGTTCTAATTTTTTTCTTGCTAAGCTGGTTTCATAAACACTCTAGCTAGTTATCTCATTGATTGTTTATAAAAGGTACATAATACTCCATCAAAAATATACGACAAAATGTATTTAATTATTTCCCCATTTCCTGAGAAGTGTTACCCATTTTTGCTGTTATAACTAACTTTGTTATAGTAGAGCCATTTCCTTTTTGGGGGAAGTATTTCTTCGAGAAAAACTCACAGAGGTAGGAATCACAGGATTATAGCTTCTGAGTATTTTTTCCCCATAACATCACCAATATTTCTTTGAAAGTATTATAACAAATTACGGTACCCCCAAAATGACACATCTTGGATAAATTGATCATACTTTTAAAGTACTTATCAAAGAAAATATGCCTACTGTATGTGAACTCTAGGTCCTGCCATAAAATCTCTCCATGTTGGTCATATACTCATTTTATGACCCAACAGTATTGACACTAGTGAAGTCTAAATTTCTTACAAGTTAGGAGCATTTCCCATTATATTTTATGTGTAGTAAAATTATAATGACACCAGGATGTCTGCCAGGAAGGTATTTTTATTGTGAATATGACATCTAAGTCTGATCTAGAGTCAAGGTTTTTAACTGACTCAACTATCAATTAAAAGTAATAAAATGACTTGTTCTTTTAACTTGTAACATGCAGCCAGAAACTCATTGCCTTCACTCAGGATGCATTACAGAAACTTGAATTATGAACACTGTAAATATTTTTCAAAAAGACCTCTTTATAAAGACGCTAGAAACTGAAGGTTTTATTAAAAATACCTTTTTTAATTAATTTTTTTTTTTTTTTTTGTCTTTTGTCTTTTTCCATGTCCGGCAACGGATCGCAACCCTCAGTGTTGCCCCCGTACCAGACCGGGGACCGGCAACAGGATTGCAACCCTCGGTGTTGCTCCCGCGCCTCGCTCAGCCAGTGAGCGGGAACCGGTCTGTATGTGGGATCCGAACCCTCGGGTGGGAGCGCCGCCGCGCTTCCCAAGTGGCGCACTATCCAGTGCGCCACCGGGCCGGCCCTTAATTAATTTTTTAATGGACAAATATTGATTGTACTTATGGTGTACAGAGTTATTTTTCAACACATGCATACAATGTGTGATGATCAAATTGGGGTAATTAGCATATCCATTATCACAAAAATTTATGATTTCTCTGTAATGAGAGCATTTGAGCTCCCCTCTTCTGGCCAATTGAAAACATACAATGCATTATATTATTGTTAATTACAGATGACTAGCACTACCATAGACTACTAGAACTTACAAAAATAGCTTTTTTTTCCAGAAAAAACTGAACATATTAACTCTCAGGTGGGAATAGACATGGGACAAAAAGTGGGCAAAGAGCCCACAGCATGCTTAAAGCCAGGGGTCAAGGCCCTCACAAACAGAACAGTGATTCTATTTCTAGAAAGAGGCCTGCTTCTGGTCAGGTCTGGTTGATGATTGCTGTGATGGGGTGGCTTTGAATCTGATGCAGTCCAGTTAGCTTCTGGAAAACTGGGAGAGTTCCATGCCCATGAGTGTGCCAGGGTTCTTACGTCCACATAACATGGTTCCTGAGTTCCTATATCAGACAGCTCAGGTCCACCCCCCGGGGTGAACTCAGTTTTCCAGAGCTATTTACTTCACTAATGGAGCTCCCTCTCCCCTCTCTCCCTTCCTTGCTTTCTTCCAATAAATAAATAAACTTTTCTCCAGGGTCTACCCTGCTAGACACTATAGAGGATATAAAGAAGATTCCAGCAAGGCCTCAAGCAGGACAGATTAGACCTGAGCACAAACATACTTATATGGTGCAAGCAGACCATGGTAAGAGCCAAAGGAGAGAGACAGATAAATGAGTGTGAGATGCCTCTGGCTGACACAATCAGTGAAGATTTCCACAGAAAGGCACTTCAGACAGCTGCAAGAAAGGCAAAGTAGGATACAGATATACGGAGATGGGGCCTGGAGACTGGAGTAAGAAAGGGCATCCACGGCAAAGAAAATTGATTTCACTTTTAAAATGCTTTTTGGTTTTCTCCAGTTCTTTCTTGGCTGGGTATCCTAGGGTAGTGCTTCTTAAACTTTAATGTGTAAATGAATTACCTGGAGATTTTGTTAAAGTGCAGATTCAGATTCACCAAGTGTGGGGTAGGCAGGAGAGTCTGCATTTCTAACAATCTCCCACGTAATGCTGAAACTGCTAGCCCAAGAAGTGCACTTAAAGGTAACAACATCCTAGGCCTTATGTTTCCAAGATGAGTCAGTAGCAGTGGGAAATTATAAGACCACATTATGGTTGTGCAGTTCCTTTTGACCAGGAGCTTTTTTCACCATTAGCCTTTTGGGAGGGCTCAGGGACCATAACAAACAGAAGAGAAAGAGCTGCTGTATGTAATATGAGAGACCTCTGCATCTCGGATTGTAGATGGATAGCATCGTTTTATCATCTCTAAACTAGCAGCACAGAAACTCTGGGTGAGACAGTAGCTCTGTGTGATCACGACTCGCTCGTGTCCCGGCAGAATATAAGGGATTCTTTGTTAGCTCAAAGCCTAGCAGCTTTTCTGGACCTTGGTGGAGACAGAGTCATTTTAAGTCAAAAATAGGTCTTTCAAAAATATTGCTGAAATAAAGAAAGCAGTAAGTAGGATGATTCGTTTTACCAAACTCTGAACTTAACACAACAAACCATGTCTGAGTTAAGGTGGAGGCCCTGCTGCTGCAGAGGGTGGTGAAAAAATTCTTTGTATATTTTCACTTTTCTGCTGAATACTATTCTCTAAGACTTCTAATTGAAGCAAGTCAAGAAATAAGGGAAGAAGAACCACATTTAGCTATATATGGTCAAAATTCAGAACTAGTCATGGTTAAAAACTAATTTATGGTATAGAAAGAATTTCTTAGTGAATCTTAATTGAGTAATGACTTAAACACAAACGCTGAAATCTCTACACTATTACTCTACCCCCTTAGGTCTTTTCTTTGGAAAGAAGGAACTAGGTGAAAACACGGAACTAGGTGGAAACACTAGGACATCTGGACAAGAGAAGGTGGAAATTTTTAAAAAGCACTTTCCATGTATATAAAATTGTTTTCGTGAAAACAGGAATGCTGTATTGCATCTGTGGAGATAAAATATGATTGCCTATGGCAAAGGCAACACTTCTATGGAACAGCTCAGATTGGAAATTCAAAACACACTCTGAGTTTTCCCCTCTCATTTTTCTTTGAAGTTACCAAGATAGGTGGTCATAGGACGAAAGCAGTCGTGTTTATTCAGCATTTGCTGTGGGCCAGGTACTATGCTAAGTATATTACATAGAGCTCCCTTTTAATCCTCTAATTAAAACCATAAGTAGATAGTAATATGGACATTTTAAAGATAAGAAATATGATATCTAGGGAAGCTGTAGAATTTGGTCAAGTTTATAGAGCAGGAAGGAGTCTGAACAGAGTTTCACATTCGAATCTGTCTAATACAAAGTCCATGCTCTTTCTACCATGGCATGCTGCTTCTTAACACCAGGTAGTTTGATCTGAACAGAGTTTCACATTCGAATCTGTCTAATACAAAGTCCATGCTCTTTCTACCATGGCACGCTGCTTCTTAACACCAGGTAGTTTGATTTTGATGTCTGTTGCTGAGGACAGTTTGCATCTTTATGGCAGCTGTTCATATTAGATTTTGAGTTACACCAGAAAGTCTATGGGATTAGAGACAGGTTAAACTTAAAGACCTTTAAGATCCTTCACAACCTTTACATACACCCTCCCACCACAATGCCATTGTACATGCTATTTTCTCTGCCTGAAATTCTTTGCTTGCTTTTTGCCTATTTAACTACTTCAGATTTATTCTGCAGACCTCGGCTTAATCATTATTTCTGCATAAAAGTCTTCCTTTCCTTTGTCCGCTATTTTTATTATGCACTTTTAATAGCACAATGTACCTTTTGATTGTAAAACTTATCACAGATGCAATTTAACATTTATATATGTGTTCTAAATATCAGATTCCTTATCTCTAAATTATTTGAATTATTTGTCTTCTGTCCCTCATGACTCACCCGAATGGTGACAGGTTGTAATTGTCTTTTGTTGATGGGTTCCTGCCTCTGTGCTAGGCATTGGGTGAGGTAATTGAAGATCCTTAAGACTTGTTCCTGGCACTTAAAGAGCTAACAATCTGATTAGAAGGACATGGCTAAGAAATATAAAACTATTACAGAGCAGCCAAGTTCAGGATATAACAAAGTTTTTGCAAGACAAAAACTGCTTTGTTTAATTTCTTCAAAGGAACTGTCTCTCCTTTTAGTCTTTGTCTCTATATATTGCTATATGAAAGGAGAAGCAGCTTAGAGGATAAAGTAATATAATTAGGGAAGCAAAAAGAAGATTGCAGAACAATGTAAAACTAATGAAGGTGAGAGGGAAGAATTGAGAACCGTGGTTTGCTATGTCTTTCAGAAATGTTCTATCGTATAGTGAATAAAAGTGGGCCACGGCTCACCAAATTTGATGTCAATAGCCAATATTTATCATGGTGCTTAAGAAGCACAGAAAAGAAACTATATGCTTAGTAAATTAGGGACAGAACATTGTACCTTTGCAACTCGATGAAAAAAGGTGGACTCTGGTTATAAACCAGCTAAAATCCTTAAAGGATAAAACCACAAACCAAGACTAAATGTGTGGGGAACAGAATAGGGTCCCCAGTGTGAGCTCCTTAAGCCTGTCTGAATTCTGCAGGTCTCCCAGACCCCATCATGTTGATGTCCTTAGAAGTGACAAGTTTCATTCCCAATTTACAAATGATACATACATGCAACAGCCATGGGCTTAACTCTAGCCTGGGATGCATGCTGCTACCGCCAGGAGAGACGATGTAAAAAACAAAACAAAATCCAAAACTTTTAAAAAATCCATAGTTTTGAAGAAGGAGGATGAGAAGAAATTATAAAATATACAATGATAGGGAATGAAACTAAATGTTCCTCTTCCTCAATATGTTATTTCTACCTCTCACTAGTAAAATTCTTTCCCTTATTTTTTCATATTCCAAAATTTTATTATAGAAATATTCCTTTGATTACAATATACTCTTAAAATTACATGTATCTTTGGAAAAGCTGATGGTCTTTCACACGAGTGCGAATTAATTTAATCAAGTTATTTTACTTAATTCTAACTAAAGGAATGCCGATTGTTAAGAATAGGGAGCAACAGACAAGCTGGGTGAGACAGGGAAGCTAAGCGAGAATGAGGACAATAGATGCATGGAAAAGGGTTTCAGGAGAATGCTGGGGAGGTAAGGTGCAAAAGGAGCAGAAAGGAGCAAACAACTATTTTTGCCTATATCAAGCCCAACCAAGGCTGATGCTGTACTTACCAAGAGAGGAAAATAAATTTCCTGCTTTTTCTTGGCCCTTTTGCACAGAATGCACCTAGCTCCCAGGATCAAATATAAATCTGGTACCATTACAAACCTAAAACACTAAATAGATTTCTTGAAGCTACCTTAGTGATACAGCTCTTGTAGAAAAATGAATGTCATTTCAAGCAACTTAAAGGAAAGATTCTTCCAGCTCTAAAAATAATGTCTAATTTTGGGGAATATAATCAAGATTGAACCATATGAAATTCCCAATATTCAAGAATGTAACCAACAAAAATGTCAGTTTTATATGGTCCAATCTAAAAGTTGATGACTTCCTGAATTTCTTACCTGAAATCACATGATCAGAATGAAGAATTTGAAAAGCTACCAGCCACACTGTGTAGTAGAAGGATTTAAAAAAAAAAAAAAAAATACAGACTTTACCAGTCTTGAAGATATACTGTGATTGGTGATGCATAAGTAATGCTGTTAAAAATAGTTGTTTTATAATGCCCAGTTCTGGACCAAGCTCTCTCTGTCCATGTCAATTCATTCCATTTGTTATTTAGACAGCATGTCCTTCTACAGCCCTAGGCAACCTAAGATATCTGAATACATGGGTGTTTTAGGTTGAGGTTGATAGTGGGCATTATGGGTTTCAGGGTAACTCTAGGTATACTCAATTTTTTTTTTTGCACCACTTAATGCGCACAAGGAGGGTTTTGCCATGTGATCTGGTACCCTTACAACCACAAGTTTACTTATGCCACAAGGGAAGACAGCTTTTATGTTTTCTTTTTCTTTCCTAGAATATAACAGCAATTTAAAAGTCTCTAACTTGGCATGTAGATGAACTATAAAGTCTTTTTTAGTTCTGTCATTTCATGATTAGACTTTAAGAAAAAAACCCAAATTATGCTTGCCTCTATATGCATAGGGTTTTTCCTTAACTGTATGCAAGAAATATGCAACAGTAATAGTTCTAGGGGAAGGAAACTTTACTTTCTCTGAACTAAGCTTTTTTGCACTGAACTTCTTTTTAATACCATGTATTATTTACTAATAAGAATTAAAAAATACAATTTAATCAGACAAAGCATTTTACTTGTTAAAGCACAGAGCCCCTCCCTGTATAAATGTTAACATCCTGTTCTTCTTGTTGTTTACCACATTACCATTATTGTGATTTTTAAAAAATAATAATTCTTAGGAACAGTGGGAAGTGCAACAGAGACACAGAAGCCTTTCATGATGGAAATTGCTATTTATTCTTCAAATATTTGTAACTACCTGTTATGTGATAGGTCTTGGGCTAGGTACTTCCTCCTTTCTGTAACTCCTGGAAGGCTTCTTGTGTAAACACCCAACCTTTTTTTTTAATTTGAGAGTTCTGCATGTTTAAAATGCTTCCCATATGTAAGTGGTGGTCTGTTCTCCACGAATATAGCAAATGATTAGCTTACCTGCAATAAGAATCACCCACAGCACTGAGGCAGGTTCCAGGTGTCTGCTTCAGGCAGACACTACACTGATGACCTCCTGTACATGAGTTAGGGAGCACTTTGGGGGTGAGGGGATGTTTACTAGATCTGCAATATTGAGAAAAGGAAGATGAGGGAAGATTAAAAAAAAAAAAAAGGAAGGTGGTGGAAGAAGGTGGTGATTGGCAATAAAAACTGGTACAGGAATATCTTAACAAAATTGTTGAATTACCCAAAAGCTGATTCCAAAGTTTTGTAAACAGCATCCCAGCACACTAAAAGAGCTTGCTAAATCAAAGCTTGCTACTTAAGACAACTTTTGTCAAGCAGTTGGACTTCCTTATTTCAATTCAGATTTGATATAGAAGACATGTAGATAAGCACGAAGCCTTATATTTGCTTAAACTCTCAACGCTTTCAAAGACCTTAGACATACATTATTTCTCTGAGTCCTCACAAAGACACCTGGAGCACTGTTTTCCATTTCACAGTTGAGGAAAGTGAAGCTTACAGTACGAGACGCTTGCCCATGGAAACCTGGTGGGAAAATGACTGAGGTTTAGACCAGGACCGTAGAGCCCTGCCTGCTGGGCTAAGCTAGCCCCATTATGTGTTACTCTAGAGATAGGCAGAGCACACATGACTTTATCAGGGAAAGCCTTCTGATTTTCATAAAACTAACAGTGAACATGCCCTAGGTATCCCCATTTCTCCCATTCTTCCCCTCCAAACCACCTTTCTGGGTCTGCTTCCTGGCCCGTCTTCCCAGAGTTCAGCTTGGATTATGCCACTCTCTTCCTCCAGCATCTTAGCTAGCTCCACACAGCCTACAAAATAAAGTGCAGCCTCCACAGACTGGCAATCAGCGCCCATCAACTACTCCAACCCTCTTTCCCATTTCAGTATGTGAATTCTCACCCTTTATGCTCCAACCAAACAGACCTATGTACCACCATCTAACACCCCAGCAGGGCCAGGCCAGGGTGAGGTAAGATGCAAAATTTAAGGGTTAACCAAAGAACTCAGTGATGAAGACTAATATATATATATATATTTTTAA
>NW_007733435.1:15303-22822 GCF_000696425.1 Galeopterus variegatus | reverse complement strand
ACTGAGTCATTTTGGTTCCTTTCCAGTGCCTTCCCAAACCACAGTGGACACTCAGCACCTCTTCGTTAAAAGAATGCAGAAATCATTGGCTCAAATGGGCTGTGAGGGTGAACACGGAAGGGACCCAGACATGTTTTTTTTGGCCCAGAGTACTTTGAAAACGTTGAATTTGTTATCAAGATTTTAAAAATCAGGATATTTTACATGAAAAAAAAATCAAGATCTCTCATTTCTTGAAAAATTAGAAAATCTAGCAAAACTAGGTACGAATTCGTGCATGAAAGCAACGGACATTTACAGCATAACAGTGGCTCTGCCTTGAGAGCTCTCTGCAGTTCGCTTCCTCCCACCCGTTTGATCATGTATATTGCCTGTCAGGCCCCATTAGCTCTTTGAGTTTGCGACCCTAGGCATGAAAGAACGAGTGCACTGCATAAAACCCATCTGCGGCTCCCTCTCGCTCTTTCCTGGAGAATAAATGTTTCCTGGTAGTCTTTTTGAATACAGTTTTGCAGAGAGGCTCGCAAAAGCACCCCACCTTTCCAGCCCACAAACTTCTCGCAATCCGTGAAACTCGTATTGCCCTCCGCTTACATACCAATTTCTCCCCAGTCCTCTGCTCAGGGCTCCTGCCCCTACACTGGCCCCTCCCTTCCTCCCTGCACCCGCCGCTCCAGAATAATCAACGATTTGTTTTGAATGGGAATGGGAAATAGAAAAGAGGAGGTGATTATCTTTCCAAATTTAATTATTAATGGATTGTTGAAATGATTTTTTACCATGTACTTAATATTACTCTAAAAATAAAAAGAAATATAATGTAGGAGACGCACCCTATTAAAAATACTGGGTGATCATATACTGTGCAGAGTAATGTCTTTATTACCAGTATTATTTTTCTGGATTGAAAGGAGGACAAGACAGGGACATCATTGAAATTGCTGTCAAAACACTTCTTATAAGGATCAAAGAGAAGAAAATCTTTATGCATTTTCACAGGGAAATACAGTTTTAAATGTTATTTTACTTCATTTCTAAGCATATGTTTTTCTCTTAAATTTTTTATCCTTAGGTCTTTACAAAAGAAAGGAAATAGGAATATTGTCATAATTGAGATACAGGGAAACTTCAAATACAGAGGTTGTTTTTTATGATTCCTAGGGGAAAAATTCAATAGCTATTTAGAACAAGGATCTGAATAACCATGATGTGTTACATAGCTTTAAAAATAATTTGTTGGTGGCCGTTATAGTTTAAACCAGTAATTTCTTACTTCTTTGTAAGGTAGATAGCTTTTTTGACTTCCAAATTGCAAGGACAGCTTAGGGTCAAGATCAGGTGTCTAGCTGATGCGAAATAAACGAGACTGTCAAATTGGCAGAAGAATGGCATGCTACTGCCCCAGATACTGACACAACCACCTATTTCTGGAAGCATTTGGACTCCAGGGAGTCTGCAAAGGGTCCAGAGGCTACTTAGTCAACCAGCCAGTTCTGGAGTTAGTTAGTTCTGGAATTCATAATTCACTGCACATACAGCTGGTGTTTGAAGCCAGGAGATCTTTAAACTGTTTCTGTACTAGAAACTTTCAGTCCTAGCTCTTCTTGGGGAGACAGAAACACTTCCTTAAAAACAGAAAGGAAAAGGAGGCCAAGGTTAAACATTGCTCTGGCAAGATAATGGAAATAAACAACAAGAGAGAAAATAGCTTCACTGAACTTTCTCAGAACTGCACATTCATAGGGGCCCTAGGCTCCTATCTGGGACAAAAAGCTGAAAATGGCCACTACGAGCCCCCGGGGAGGAGCCTTGCCGGCTGGGACGCGTGCCGCGCACTGGCACGGCCAGGGCACGAACCAGCCTGCACGGTAGGGTCGGGCGTGGGGAGCCGGGCGGGAGAGGTGGCGGCCAGGCCGGGGGAGGGGGATGCGGTTGCAGCCTCCTTGGGTGGTGGGGCTGCCGGCGCTCCGTCCGATGCGGGCGGCGGGGGCAGGGCCAGTTGGGGGGCCGGAGAGTAGGCAGGAGCCCAAAGAGATGCATTCAAGTTGGCGGGCGGCGAGAGGGGTCTGCGCGCCCGGGTGCAGCCGCTTTGTGCGCGCGGAGAGGGACTCAGGTCCTTGGTTCTCTCCAAACCTGAGACCCGGTGTGCCGGCAAGATTGGGCAAGCCGCGGAGCGGAGCAGTAGCCTCCGAGAAAGTTGAGGATGGAGCCCTTCTTTCCGCACTCTTCCCGCGGTAGGATGGACCCGAGGGTGCCTCCTCGAGGCCCCCCGTGTGGGGAACCCAGTGGGTCACTGCGCCCCTGGTCTGAGCTCCTCTACCTGAAATCCGCGAACCACCCCGATCTTCGCTAACCCTGGCGTCTTCTAGGAAAATCATTTCTGTCAAAACTGAGGCGGGCTCTTCGGATGGGCACGGCTCCCTGCCCCCAGGGGCGCTTGGCACTGGGAAATGCCCCCTCCCAGCCTCAGACGTGGTCAAGGGCGCTGGATTCCGTTTTCGCGCTTGCGGCGCGCGCCAGAATCTAGCCCCGCACACACACAGGGGCAATGTGGCTGGAGTAGGCGGCCCGATTTTTCTTCCAGCCTTTCCGCAGGCTTACAACACCCCACCCACCCCACCCAGTTCAGCTTCGCAAAAGACAGGACCTGGAGGCAAGGACCAGCCAGTTTGAGGGTTTGGAATGGCATACCGTTCCTTAGGAGAGGGTGCCTGGGCTGTATCTGCTTTTGGTTCTGGCCCCAGGAATTAATACCGAACGCTCTGCCCTTTCTATTATTCTTCCTCAGGGACTGGGTGGGAAAGAACTGGGGCCGATGGGTCCACAGGAACGTCCACCTCATTCCACCGTCTCCTAAAGTCGCATTTCGGGCGACCCCAGGACGGTGGAACTGGCATCGTGCGGATTGCAAGGGTGTGGAGAATGCCCACGTTTTCTCCTTGCTCCACTTTTTTCACTTCTTGTTCTGAGTTTTGGGGTTTTGCCTGCACACAAGTCAGGAGTCAGAGCTGCGCTGTCATAACCCTGGGGGTGGAGGAGCTTCAGCCGAGGCAATGAGCTTCGCCTCGGAGGCTGCTAGTGGGAATCGGTCCAGAAATGGTTATGCAGGCTAGAAATATGCCTCTCTTTTTTTCTTTTTTGGCTGAACACCTTGGCTGTTGGGTTTGTGTGTTAAGCTCTTAAAGGGGCACCCGCCCACTGCTCAAATGCCAGCTTTTGGGGAGGAGGGGTCACCATTTCTGCTGCATGCTTTTCTGTTTGCTTTTTCATTGGGGTAGTCTGCTTTGGGGCAGATTCCAGGTGTAGGCAATCACATGGATACACTACACATGTTCTAGAGTCAGACCTGATGTCAGATTCACCTTTACAGCTAATGACAGTGCTAATGGACAAATTATCAGCTACACTGAACTTCAGTTTTCTCTTCTGTGGAATGGGGATAATTGTGGCCTTATCTCCCTCCATTGCAGGGTTATTGTGAAACTTGGATGACATAATGGAAATGAAAAGTGCAAAGAAAACTTTAAAGCACCATTCATATCTTAGGTATTGTGGCTGTGTTCTTTATTCAGTTTTTTTTTGAGTAAACTAATCCTTAATTACAAGACATCTAAATTTTCCCTCTTCTAACCTACTCCTCACCTAGATATTTAGTTGCTTGGGTCTTTGGGAGTAGCTATTTACCTTTTTCTCCCTTTTTCTTCAAACCTATCTGTCTTTTGATTTTAAGGGTTGGGGTTCCAGTCCTTATATTTATCTGAGGGAGGCAGCATGGTGTAGATCAGGAGACCCTGGGGTTGTCTTTATCAACGTTTAAGGTCCTGGGCCTCAGAACTGGCACATCAGCAAGGCCTTATTGAGGTCCAGGGTTGATGAAGTAAGCAGACTTTGGGAAGGAGCTCTTTGTGACCTCTAATAGTGACCTTGAACTGAGGACTTAGCCCCTCATCAGTGAAATCAGTCTGTAAGATTAAAAGCTAATGCCAGTGAGAGCCAAGAACATGTGCGATTGTGTCACTCAGTTAGTAAAGGTTTAATCAGGCTCCTGAGCCACCCCAGGTGCCGCATCTTCCGTGATCCTAGGGCAGTGGTTCTAAATCATAAGCACCAAATTCACTTGGAGGGTTTGTTAAACTGCAGATTGTTAGGCTCAACCACCAGAGTCTCCATTCTCTAGGTCTAGGGTGGAGGTCCAAGAATTTGCATTTCTAACTAGTTCCAGATGATGCTAATGCTATAGACCATGCCTATAGAATCACTAACTTATGGAGTGAAAGAGAGAGAGAGGTGAGGTTTGTTTTGAAATGCTATGACTTCAGTAATATATAGAGACAGGATTTCTTTCATGGCATTTTGGGAAATTGCCTTAAGCATTTTATATTCCAATACCTGGGCCACTTACTGTTGTCCAGTTTTAATAATTCTGATTGCCCTTCATATGAATGAATTTTACAAAAAAGTAGGATTTCCTCTTCTTTTCTTACTGTAAAATACTTAGTCTCAGGTTTCTCGTCACTCTTGGGCAGACTGAGATAGGTGACCCTTACGTTGATAAATCCAACAACTACCCCGTTTCCTTTCTTTGGGGATTTCAGACATTTATGGAAAGGAGGTTGCATACAGTTCTGACAGCTTGACCGTATGTTTGGAGGACAGATTAAGCACTTAGGTGCAAGTTTAAAAAGAATTTGCAGTAGTGTCTTTCCTGAATGGACAGCTTACCCAGGCCTTGGGGGAAGCCTAAAGTACACCTCATGACAGATGTCCCATGGTGGACGGACCCGGCAAAGGCCTTCCATTACTTCTGGAGAATGATGGGGGCAGTGGCTGAGACCCTCTCTCTTATTCTCCAAGGGGTAGGAAGGCCAGCTCTCAGGGGCAGCTGTGCAGTATCAGTGTGATGCTCTGTGTAATTTAGCATATAATCAAGCCCTAATAGTGGACTCAAACTAGTCTTAAGATCTTCTTGTTTGCCAAAGCCATGGTCCTGTGCTGAGAGCTTGACATGACTGACCATGACCTAGATTATGGCCTTGAATTTTAACTGATTTGCATGAGAGAGGCATTGGGAGGCTGCCTGAGTCCAGAGAGTTCCTGAGATAACATCCTAAGGAAGAAATAACGTTTATATAATGCAGCACCCAAATGGACTAGGTGTAAGAGGAGGTCAGTCAGCACGTTAACTAGTTCTTGTGTTGCTTTGCCAAATGGGATGCCAGTTGGCTGCCAGTCTTTATCTCAGCTTTCCATTTGTGCTTTGTTTTAGTGTTAAAATGATTAGCACTAGAGAAACCTATCAGTCAATCAGAAACCTATTCAAAACCTCAAGTGTACCACTTAGTGTTTTAGCAGATAAAACTGCAAGGACCAAACCTGTCTTCCTGACAGTAATCAGCATTTGGTGAAGGAACAGCCTTTGGGTTGTAATTCTTACAATCTGGTAGCTGATTTCAATAGTTTCTCCCACTTAACATAAGTAGGGAATATTTCTATTTTAAATTACTTCCCATAACTTGATGTTTATATTTTGGGTGTTACCCCTACTTTTTGCTGCTGGGACTTTTTTCCATTGTGAGGGAAGCCTCTTTCTTTATCATTGTTTTTCACTTTTCTTAGCATGTAAACTTTTTTCCATTGTGAGGGAAGCCTCTTTCTTTATCATTGTTTTTCACTTTTCTTAGCATGTAAACACCTGATATCTTTACTCCCTTTCTTAAGTCTGTTATGAGACAGTCATTGTGATACTTTTTCTCTTTGATCATCAGGGCTGTTACTACTGGGTCACAGAGAGTCAAGGCCCATTCCTGGAACAGTACTCTCAACCTTCCTAGAGGGTGCTTTTATACTAAAAACCTGGTTACATTGCACTATCTCAATTCTAAGATACCTTTTTTTCCCCCTAATTTCAGAAATCCAGATGGGTCTTAAAATTTATTAACACATTTAATGTACAATTTCTATTTTTCTTTTTCTGTAACCTGGCATGTTAACAGAATGTCTACCAATTGGTGGCATCCTAAAACAAAGTGAATTTAGTTCCTTACCCCGGTAGAAAATATGGTTTCTACTCAGTGCTGTCCAACTGATTGAATTGAGCAACAATTGAACTAGCTCAGCAGTTCCCAGACTATGCTGGAAGAATGCTGTTGGGGTGGATGTTGATAGGTATGCTCTTGTAAAGGACATATCAATTTGGGAAGTTCTGCCTAGTATTTTTCCCCTCTTAGATTCTCAGCATATGCATCATCATATCAGAGACGAGAGAAGTACTACAGTTAACAATATCAACAACAAAAACTTGGTTATATTTATTCAAGTCAATGTTTCTGAGAACACAGAACGTTTTTGAGATTGTATATGTATCTTTTAGGACTCCATTACTGAATCAGCACATTCTACCAATTCTAATATGTTGTTTAACACCATCCGTGGGGGGGGGGGGGTTTACCTAGTATATTCTTAAAATATAGAGGCATTTATTAAATATGGATGTTAATTAATAAACTCCATCATGATTACTGTTTTTTATTTCAGAGTAGAGAGAGACATTCTAAGCTGCGGTCCCTAAGAAAGTCTCCGTGAAGGGGCTGGACTGTGAGAATGTAAAAGATGGGTGGCACTTTTCTAGAGAGGAGGGGTGTTTTAGGTTGGTGCTATAATGGGGCAAGAGTGTGAAGACTTGTATTTGTGTCTGCATATACGTAAATAATTTTCAGAGTACACAAGAAAAAGGATTGTGCCTAAAACAGAGTGAGACTTAATGAATCTGTGGTGGTGGTCAAAGAATTTATTATTAAGTTTGTTCTTGATTCTTTAAATTCACTGCAGTGAATTTATTTTTTTATTTTTTTAAAAAGATGACCGGTAAGGGGATCTCAACCCTTGGCTTGGTGTTGTTAGCACCACGCTCAGCCAGTGAGCAAACCGGCCATCCCTATATAGGATCCAAACCCGTGGCCTTGGTGTTATCAGCACCGCACTCTACCAAGTGAGCCACGGGCCGGCCTCACTGCAGTGAATTTAAAGAAGGGGAGAATGGGAGTGTTTCTGGGCCTTTTGATGATAGTGGTTCCAGGTACAGAGAAATTCATTAAAAGGTAGGCTCAGTTGAAGAATATTGGATGACTGGAGGAAGAACTTTCCAGGAATAGGGCTCTTGACTGGAGTTTCAAAAAACAGAAAGAAGAACTCTTGCAACTCAACAATAAAAAGACAAATAACCCAATTAAAAAATAGGCAAAGAGGGCTGGCTGGTTAGTTCAGTTGGTTACAGCTCAGTGCTATAACACCAAGGTCAAGATTTGGCTCCTCATACCAGCCAGCCCTCTTTGCCTATTTTTTAATTGGGTTATTTGTCTTTTTATTGTTGAGTTGCAAGAGTTCTTCTTTCTGTTTTTTGAAACTCCAGTCAAGAGCCCTATTCCTGGAAAGTTCTTCCTCTAGTCATCCAATATTCTTCAACTGAGCCTACCTTTTAATGAATTTCTCTGTACCTGGAACCACTATCATCAAAAGGCCC
>NW_007733435.1:5484-14700 GCF_000696425.1 Galeopterus variegatus | reverse complement strand
TCTAGGCAAAAGTCTTATACATTAAAAACTACAAAACAGTGCTCTAAAAATATTAAAAATGATGTATATAAATGGAAAGATATCTTGTGTTCATGGATTGGAAAACTTAATATTGTCACCAGGAAATTACTACCTCGAACAATCTACAAATTTCATGCAAGCCTTATCAAAGTCCCAGCAGAGATTTTTGTATAAATTGAATAAAACATTGTAAAAATTCACATGAGATCTCGGGGACCTAAAGTTGCCCAAACAATCTGGAAATAAAGAGCAAAGTTGGAAGACTCCCACTTGCTGATTTCAAAACATATTATAAACCTATAATATTCAATATAGTGTGGTACTGGAATAAGGAAACACACCTATATCCATGAAAAAAAAAAAGCCCAAAAATAAACCTTCACATATGTGGTCAAAATATTTTTGATAAGGGTGACAAGACCATTCAATGTGGAAAGGATACTGTTTTTGAAAAAATGTTATTTGAGAAACTGGGTATCCACATTTAAAGGAATGAATTTGGATTTTTACCTGATGGTGTGTACAAAATTTAACTCAAAATAGATCAAAGAACAAAAGTAAGAACTAAAAATATAACACTCAGACAGAAACACAGGAGGGCACATTTATGAATTTGGACATTACAGTGATTTCTTAAATGTGACACTAAAAACACAGGCAACAAGAGAAAAAATACATAAACTGGACTTCACCAAAATTAAACCTTTTGTGAATCAATGTACAATATCAAGATGGGAAAAAGACAACACACGGAATTAGTGAAAATATTTTAAAAACATACATATGATTAGTGTTATTATCCAGACTATATAAAATTCTTACAACTCAACATCAAAATAGCAAACAACCAAAATTAAAAATTGACAAGAATTTGAATAGTATTTCTCCAAAGAAGATACACAAATGGCCAAGCACATGAAAAGATGGTCAACACCATTAATTATTAGGTAAATGCAAATCAAAGCCACAATGGGATAACCACTTTACACCTACCAGGATGGCTGTGATCAAAAAGACATAATAACAAGCGCAGGAAGTAGAGAAATTGGAACCCTCATACAGGACATTGCTGGTAAGAATATAAATTGGCACAGCCACTTTGGAAAACAGTTTGGCAGTTCCTCAAAATGTTAAATATTGGCCACCTGATGACCACTTCCACTCCTAGTTAGATACTCAAGGGAATTGAAAAAACATGTTCATGCACATACTTGTACATGAATATTTGTAGCAGTATTATTTTTAACAATCCAAATGTGAGTCTGGATCATGTTTAGTCAATGTGTTCAGTCTTTACTTTGATGGGGTTGGTTTCCTTTTGACTGGATGGTCATGCCTGAGCTTCTCAGTTGGTGCTGCAGGTCCTTGGTGTGGTGGGATCTTCCCAGCCTTGCCCAGCAGCCTTCCCTCCTCACTTACTGACCTCTGTCTCTTATGAAGGCGAGAAGAAACAAAGGCAGCTAAAATGCAAACCGCTGAGCTTTATTAGCAGCATGAGTGCAAGTTTCTGGAGATGAGGTTGAAAATATTTGCTTCACTATTGACTTCAGAAAATCTGGGCATTTCATTAGTTTACCATTCATGAATCTATTAACTCTAGGAAGGTTAAATTGAATTAGGTTAATGGGGAGTAATTGAAGAGGAGGGAAGAATTGGAAACTAAAACCTGGCACCGGCTGTGATTCTTCTACCTGGAGCCTTTGCCACTTGCTCTCATCTCAGCTTCCTCTGTTACTATTTGGGACTAGTAATAATCCCTGTGGCCTGCCTGCCTCATGGGGTTGGTATGAGGCTTAAATGAATGGCCTATTGAATGAGGGTGTTGTGGGCTCTGAGGTGATGCACCTCTGTAAAGTAGATACTATCACTCTGCAGTGCGGGCTTAGGTAATTAGGTCCTCAAAGGGTTACCCAAGGTGAGTTGGTGGTTTGTTAACTTTTGTTTCTGTCTCATTTTTCATCATTTGAAGTGGGAGAAAATAAGAGATTGTGTTTACCTTTCAATTAAGGTGACAGATCCTTTTCACTGTCTTCTGGGAAACAATACATACAAATAGTTTAAACTCACAAAGCCACAATTGCAATAAATCAGACTAGTTTCCAGTCTTCACAGCCTGAAGTTCATTGCTTTCCTGAAGGTGGTAATTCTACCCTGTGAGACTCTGTTCCGCCTTCCTGGTCGACTCTTTTCGTGGATTGACAGGTTTGGGTCTTTAATGCCTGATGACTTTGGAGAAATAAAGATTGTTCACTTTGTTTCATGCCAGGGCTGACATTTAAACTCATGTTGCACCAAAATCATATAATAAAAGGTAATATATTTGGGTTGAACCCTAATACACTAGGCCTTACTGAGACTGTCCTTCAAGAAGGTGGAGGTGGAGGTGGAGGTGTTGGAAGTGGGAATTATCTGATTTCTGAGGCAGGTAAATACGTGTGCTATAATCTAGTCCTCTTTCATAGCTACTGTCTGGTAGCTAAGGTTGGTGACATAGGGTATATATCAGCAAGTGGTTCTTTGTTTTTAGACTGCCTAGAGATATGATGCCTCATACAGACTAAGGTGAAAGCCAGAGGTACTTAGTGGTTGAGAAATTAATATTATTCTAGAAGAATTTAATCTACCCTATCATTAAATAGCAATAAGGAAGCCGTCCTGCTGCTGAGAAGGAGCTTGGGTTACAGAGCTAGGTGTTCCTGAAGTAAGCCTTTTGAAAATTAAATCCTTATGCAACTATAACAATAATTTTATAAAGAAAGAAAAAAACTTCTGCCTCGCAGATAGTAGTTGGTACATATAAAAGGGTGTAAAGCTAATAAAGTGAATTATTTCTCCCAATTTCACCTACTGGGATTTGAGACTTTCAGGTCCTTTTCTGACATTACCAACCATATACCCACTGGTCTGTCTAATAGCTGATTTTTAAAAATGGAATAGGAAATTCTGAACTCAGATGGCTTCTTCAGGAATAGCCTTTATGCTCATACCCCACTAGACTGTGCATTTCTTCAAATTAAGGGGTCTTCATTTATCTATCCCTGAGGACACAAGCTGTGCATGTCTCACATATCATAGAGAATCAACAAAAATATGTAAAGCTGCACAACTGCATTTCTCCTGGGATTCCCCTTCACTGTCTAGTCTATTAATTTTTCCGTCACTATATTATTTGCATTATTTAACATTTACTTCGAGATTATTATATGCTAACACAGCACACAGTTCTAAGCACTTTACAAATATTCATTCCTTTAATCCTCACAACAAACTCTCAGAGGTAGGTACTGTTACTTATTTCTATTTTACAATTGAAAAAACCAACACAGAGAAAGGTTAAGTGATTTATCTGAAGTCCCACAGTTCTATGGAGCAGCCCCCATAGACTCCCCTTTTCTCTCTGCTTCACCTCTTAAATATTACGCCCCCTGTTCCTGATAGTTGCAGAAAATGAGTCCAGACATGCTTTTCCATTTTCCCTTCTGTCTACCTCTCTTGTCCCATACCTCCTTTCTGCCCACTCCCAAGATCCAGAAAAATAGGACTTGTGTTTGGAAAATAAAGTAACCAGTATAGGACCATAGTAATTCATATGGGCCCAGGCTCAGGGTGAGGCCATACACAGTCTGCTGTTTAGGATGAATTCCATTACCTGGGCAAGCCTATGACCTCTAGCCCTAAGCCTCTGAATTTGTCAGGTAACAGGCCATATGATCTAGGTCATTGCCTCTCAAACATTTATGTACGTGCGAATCACCTGGGTATCCTGTTAAGATGCAGATTCTGATTCATTGGGTCTGGGTGGGGCCTGGGATTCTGCATTTCTAACAGGCTTTCAGGAAATGAGAAGGGCCAGTGCTGTAAAGGAGCCCTGAGTCTGTGTGGGGCCAAGCCTGGTATTTCAAGCACGATCTTACCTGAATAATGCCTAATTCCTAACCTGGGACCCAGAGAGAGACATAAGACATCCAGAGAGATATATACCAAGTAACTGGAAGTTGCATGAAGACAGAAAGAAGCTGAAGGCAAAGTGGTACAGATTGAATGTGTCCCCAAAAGGTCCATGTATCAGAAACTCCATCCCAACTGTGACAGTGTTAAGAGGGTGGGAAATCCTATTATGGTAAATGAAAGGTGGGGCCTTGAAGAGGTGATTAGATTGTGAGGACCATGCCCTAGTGAACGGATTAATCCATTGATGGTTTAATGGTGGTCATGGGTGTGGTTATGCTGTCTTTATAAGGAGAGCAAGTGAGGAGTTATTCTCTCTGCTCAAACCATCCCTCATGTGACAGTCCACATTGCTGTGAAGAGTCACTACCCACCAACAAGACCCTCACCAGTCGTGTTCTCTAGACTTTGGACTTCCCACCCTCTGAAACTGTAAGCAATAAATGTTGTTTCTTTACAAATTACTCAATTTCAGGTATTGTGTTACAAGCGACAGAAACAGACTAATACACTGAGAGAGAAACTGAGAGAAAAGGAAATTTGATACCTACAAATGAAGCGTGTGCCTCATTTCCACATGTGAGCTGAAAAGGTTTCTACTTATGATGGGAAAGCTTATTACACAGCGTCTCTGGTGATACAGTTGTAAGACAAGTATGATAACTTTCTGTTTGAGTTGAAATGAATTACACAAAGAACCTACATTACTGACCCTTAAGAACCAACATCGGGATACAAATTTATGGTTTACCAAGTACTCTCATAGAATCTCATTGATTTGTGTAATTACCCAGGTTTTTAAAAATTTTTTTTGTTTTAGATGTGTGGTCTATAGGGTCAAACTCCCTCAGAATCACAGGCTCACAAGTGGTGGGGTTGGGAGCTGGCCTGAGGAGGGAGCATGACTTGGTGTTCCCTACTCTTTATCCTAGGCCGAGCTGCTTAAGTACATTTATGCCAGTGAATGATTTAAATGGTGTGCCCTGTTTGGCTTTGCACAGGAAGAGACATCTAAATTGGTTTGCTTTTTCAAAGAAATAATTTTATTGAAGTATAGCATATATACAGAAACAAGCACAAATTATGTGGGAACAGCTCAGTGAATTTCCATCCATATACTTACTTAATAAGTACTCCTATTTCATCTTAATACAGGTAAAGCAAGAAAGCAGCACTAGCATCCTGAACCTTCCCTTGTGCCCCTTTCTGGCTACTTCCTCCTCTGTGGTAGCCACTGTACTGACTGACTTCTTACACTATAGATCACTTTGCCTAATTTTGAGCTTTATATAAATGCACTCATACTTCTGTATTTTTTAGGTTTGACATCGTCTTTTTGTTTTTGTTTTTTAATTTTGTATTTATTTCAATTGACAAATAAAAATGGTATTTATTTATCATGTACAACACAATGTTTTGATATATGTACACATTGTGGAATGACTAACTGGAGCTGATTAACACATTCATTATCTCCTGTACTTATTGATTTGTGGTGAGAACACTTAAAATCTATTCTCTAAGCAATTTTCAATACACTGTTGTTAACTATAATCACGATGTTGTACAATAGATCTCCTAAAGTTATTTCTCCTATCTAACTGAAATTTTGTATCTTTTGGCCAACATCTCTCCACATCTCCAGCCCCTGGTTACCACCATTCTGCTCTCTGCTTCCGTTTGTGTGTCTGACTTCTTTTCCTTGATTTTGCTTGTGAGATTCATTCATCTTATGTATACAGCAGTAGTTTATTCATTTTCATTGTTGGATAGTATTTCTTTGTATGAACATACCACAATTGCTTATGGTAGATGTTTGAATTGTTTTCAGTTTTGGGGTATTATGAATAATGCTACTGTTAACATTCATGTATGTCTTTTGATGAACATAGGCTTACATTTCTAATTGTGTGTTTGTGTACAATTGCTGAGTCCTAAGATATGAATATGTTCAGCTTTAGTAGGTACAGACAAACAATTTTCCACTGTGACTATTTATACTCCCATCAGGTGTGAATAAGAGTTCCATTGTTCCACATTTTTACCAACACTTAGTTTTGATAAATCGTTTTAATTTCAGCTGTCCTATTGTCTTGTTACAGGGCCCCAGGAACTCGCTGGATGGAGCGCTGTGGGGACAGGGGTCCTCAGTGACTTGTGTTGGGCTTCAGGATTGCTCTTTCTTCTCAAACACAATTCCTGGGGCCCTGCTGCTTGTGGGAGCTCTTCAGGGCTGTTCAGTGTCCTGCCAGTACTCGTAGTCTGACCTGTAGGCCTTGCTATATCCATTCCTTTTGCTTCCTAATGGGCAAATAGCCACCCAGGAAATACTTGTAGACATGCCGATGAATAATGTCACTGTTGGAAATTATATTCTGTGTTTTGTTTTGGTATTACTTTTTAGAACAAAATGAAACTTCCATGGAACATTTTTGAAAAGTGTTGAAATCTATAGTCGTGAGTGTTACCTGTCATTGATATCTGATTATATCCTCAGATGTTTTAGGGGAAGGGGGAGGAGGACAGGGAGAGGCATATAACCTTTAGCAAGGACACCTGCTGATGCAGTGGAGCCAGGGTATGTGGCCCAGGGTGACTGAAAAGTTATGAGACCACTTGAAAGCTTAAAATCATTTAACCTACAGATTAGTTGGCCTTTTATGAGAGTCAGTCTGGATGGTAATAAACAAAGCATTATTGGAATTGCTTTGAGTATATATTCTTTTTTGGCATGGATACTTGTATAAAATCTGACCAGTATAGGCAGAACATTGCCAAGTTCTTTAATGTTCATTCATTTCTGATCGTAAAAGAAAATCACCCATTAGTTTTCCCTGAGACACAGTGGGTTAATGTCTTTGGTGTGCAGTAAAGACTTTCAGAAATCATTCCTGAAAAGAATGCCCTGGGCAGATTGCTTTCAGATAGACCTGGGGGCATTCAGCTACCCCTGAGATGGGCAGGGCCCAGGAGAGACACAAAAATACACTTGACCATCTCAGAGGATTTCAGAGCTCTTCAGTGTGAAGAGCTGGGTGTTATTAAGGAGCAGTTGTTCCTGATGGTTGTGAATTCCTGATATGGCCACCCATTTTCTTTTCAGATTATGTTACCCTGTCCACGTGTGCAGGTTGTACACGTCAGACTTGGACTTGGCTGGTGGACATTTGGACTTGTTATTCACCTCCTTCCAATGAAAGAAACTTATAAATAGTGCTTTGTATTTTGAATTTTATGGTGTACCGAGTAAACACAGATATCCATTGTGATAGGAGGAGGAAAAGATTGCCCACATCCTTATTTTTTTGAGTGGGTATAACTAATGACTGATTCCTGGATGTGTGACTAGGATGTAGGGCAGGTCCCACTGTTGTCTCTGGCAGAGGTACAGTAAACACTGTCTTCCTACGGCTGGCTATGTTACTTTACAGCTACAACTGTCTAAAGTTCTAAGAAGTTTTTTATAAGCTTCTTGGTTTCAGAACTCACTTCAGTGAATACCCGAGGCTTCTTCAATGTGATATTAATTACACTAATAGTTGGACACGTAGTATGCTGGGCACCGTGCTAAGGACATTTTGTGGATTCTTTCAAGACTCTTAATTAGGTGCTGTTATTAGCTCCATTTTACAGAATCAGAAACCAAGGCTCAGAGAATTGTCCCTTGTCCTAGGGTCACACAGCCCATCAGTGTGACTCCCCAGTTCAGGCTGTTGACCACCACACTGTGCTATGCAGTGAGCACTTGGAGAGCATGGTCAGAACCTCGGGCTATTCCTGAGAAATTGGATAACAAAAGAAGGAAGATTGGTTACTTATTAGTAGGAAGTATATCAATGTGAGTGACACCTGCATTTTAAAAATGCTCAGCTTAGGTGAGGGACGGGGATATTAATTGTAGCAGATTTTGCAAAGAAGTGGGTTTTTGGAGGAGAGAGACTCCATTGACATTTAAAGGAGGGGGAAAGATACTTGCCTTTGTATAAAGATCATGACCTACATCCTGGAAAGGCTTCCACGGAGAGATACAGTACTTGTCTGGGGGTTTTAGGGAACAATTTTACCTGGAGCAATGGTTTCAGTGGGTTTGTGGGTATTACCAGTACCTCCTCCCCTTGGGTTTATCTAAAGCAAACATACAGGGCCAGGCTACTATGCAGAACTCCACTTCTTTGCTTGTCTATTTCATTCCCCAGTTTGAGAAAGGAGAGGACAGATAAAGATATTGTAGTTCCCCTTTCCTTCATCACATGGGCACTGTGTTACAGTGCTTTGTTGGGGTGGAGAGATCCCGAGAAATTCCCAGGGAAACACCCCTTGTAAAAGGTGAGAGACATGTTTTAAAATCCTGCAGGCCATTTATCTACATCTTTCTCAGAGTCATCTTTTTCATTTTGTTTTGTATTGAACTCATCTTTGTTTTTTCATTCATTCAGCAAAAGTGCCTGCTGTGTACACCTAATTTCCATGGTGAGCCAAACCAGACAAGGTTTCTGCTTTTATAGAATTTTAAAAGAAGCTGTATATAAAAATAATTACACAAAATGTTGTAGAACAACTGTTGTAAATGCTCCATGTGGCAACATGTTTGAAGGGATTTGGCCTAGTCAGGGAAATCGTAGTGGTTTTCCTGAGGAAGTGATGATGAGCTGAGATCTAATGGATAAGTAGGAGTTAGAGGGAGGAGATGGCATTACAGAGGTGACGGAATGTGCAAAGGCTCTGCAGTGGAAGGGACCTTGGTATGAGTGAGGAACAGAAGGCCCCTGTGGCTGGGAGTCAAGGACGGTAGATACAAGATAGTCTTTTACTAAGAGTCATGAGGGCTCTTAGCAGGGATTTGAAGTGATCAGATTGACAAGATTCACTTTGGCTGCAGTAAAGATGGATGCAGTAAAGATGGATGGTCCACGAGGAGACATGGATGGACCAGTTTAGAAGGTTTTGCAGTAGTTTAGGAAGAAATTATGAAAGCTTGAGCAGGGTGGTAAAGATGGAGAGAACTGGGTAGAGCTACAGAGAAATAGATGGAAGTGATATAACTGGATGTGATGAGGAGTTGAAAGTATGGGATGAGACAGAGGCACCAGAGACGGCCTCTCGTTGGCATGATTGGATGGTGGTGGTGCCACTCCGCAGACATTGTCATGTCTCCCTAAGTAGACTGTAGGCTGTTCAACAGCAGGATTTTTTTCTAATTGGATTTTGAATCCTCAGTGTCACCTATAGTAGGTACTCAGCTTTTGT
>NW_007733435.1:0-5008 GCF_000696425.1 Galeopterus variegatus | reverse complement strand
TGCCTTCAATTTTCAGGCAGCATTTCCAAGTCATTTTGAACCTCTCTGCACTTAGAAATCTGTGTTTTTTCATTTATGCTAAACTCAATCCCTCTGGTCCTCTGTTTGTCCATCTGTAAAACGAGCTTAGTAACATCAACCTCTGGGGGTTGTTACTATGTGAAATGTAAAGGGTTTTAACATTAATTGAAGGATTCTGTTAATTTGCGCTTCCTTTCCCACTGTAGTCTTCCCCACCACTAGTGGGAGCTGTTGCTAGAAGGGCACAGTCCCCACAATGACAGTTGACTCTTGGTGGATGAGGTATCTTTTGGGAAGTGCTCATGCATAGGTAAACATCTGTGTTTATTTTTTTGCCCAATCCTTAAAATGATGAGTCAGTGGGTGAGTTTTTGGTTGATGTGACTCTAAAGATTTAGATTTATGAGTGAAAGATAGGTTAGATCTAGTTTCTTTTTTATTGAGATTGTTTTAGATTTCAGGTCCTGGGGTGTTCACCTCTATTTTACAGATGAAGAAACTGAGGCCATATAGTTCTACCATGAATCAGAAGAATCAGGACTCTTAATTCCAGTCTCTTGATTCCTGAGCTCATTGTGATTTTCTAGAACTTAAAAAAAAAATTTTTTTTTGAAAGGTGACCGGTAAGGGGATTTTAACCCTTGACTTGGTGTTGTCAGCACCACACTCTCCTAAGTGAGCTAACCGGCCATCCTTATATAGGGATCCAAACCATGGCCTTGGTGTTACCAGCATCACACTCTCCCAAGTGAGCCATGGGCCAGCCCTAAAACATTTTTAAGATTCTTCATTTTAAAAATCTAACTTTCAATTTAAGGTTATTCTGACTTAGAAGTTGTTTCCTTGCTTTATGGTAACCAAAACTTTAATGGTTCAGTATGAGAGGAGAAACTAGCAATGGCTTTGTCTTGTTCTAAAATTAGTATAGATACAGGCGGGCCCGGTGGCTCACTCGGGAGAGTGCGGTGCTGATAACACCAAGGCCCCGGGTTCGGATCCCATATAGGGATGGCCGGGTTTGCTCACTGGCTGGGCGTGGTGCTGACAACACCAAGTCAAGGGTTAAGATACCCTTACCGGTCATCTTTTTTAATAAATAAATAAATAAATAAATAAATAAATAAATAAATAAAATTAGTATAGATATTTATAGCTCTATAATATTTACTGAATTTGACAATGTTATTTGTATGCAAGAATAAATCATTTTGAAGTATACCAATATTTTATGTCTGGTCTGGCCATATTTCCACTAGGAGGATATTGAATTTGTATGCTGACAACACCAAGTCAAGGGTTAAGATCCCCTTACCGGTCATCTTTTTTAAAAAATAAATAAATAAATAAATAAATAAATAAAATTAGTATAGATATTTATAGCTCTATAATATTTACTGAATTTGACAATGTTATTTGTATGCAAGAATAAATCATTTTGAAGTGTACCAATATTTTATGTCTGGTCTGGCCATATTTCCACTAGGAGGATATTGAATTTGTGTTGGAACATACTGTCCTTTCTCTATCATCTTGGTCTTTATGAGGGGTTGTCTTAGTCCCTTTTCTGTTGCTTATAATAGAATCCCTGAAAGTGGGTAATTTATAAGGAAAAGAAATTTATTTCTTACAGTTTTGGAGGCTGGGAAGTCCAAAATTAAGGGCGCATCTGGTGAGGGCCTTGTTCTTGGTGAGGGCTCTTGCAGAGTCCTGAGGCGGTGCAGGGAATCACATTGTGAGAGAGCAAGAGCTAACATGCTTTCTTCCTCTTCTTATAAAGCCACCAGTCTACTCCGGTGATAATCCATTAATCCATTAACAGATTAATCCATTCACACGGGCATAGACCTTATGATCCAATCACCTCATAAGGGTGATTTTAAATACCATAGTCGGGTTTGCTACCCTCTTAATACTGTTCCAGTGGGGATTAAAGTTCCACCATGAGCTTTGGAGGGAACATTCAAACCGTAGCATGGGTGAATTCTTGAACTCATGATTTTTCACTCTGAGTTTGTTTAGGAAATCAGGATGTGTCTAATTAATTATCATATAGGGTGTCAGGCAATTCTTGTAACAGTTAATTTAAACCTACCTTAACTGAAAATAAAGAACCTGTTTATAGCAACAGGATTTTGTTCTTTTAAAGAGGAGGTGGGAGTCCATGAGTCAGATGAAGAGAGGCCATAGCAATTTCAGAAGGCATGAGGATTACACCTTTAAAGGCCCAGGAGGAGCAGATAAGAACCCAACAGCTCTGTCAGACTTGATTGTGTCCTGGTGCTCAAGTGGATATTGAAACCATACATAACTGGCAATTTGTGATCTAGCTATTTCCCTTAAAAAGCTGTCTATTTAAAATCAGTTCTCCTGTTTCCTTGCCCAGCTCAGTGAGCATTTTGTTTTCTGTGCAGTCCCTCAGGATAAAGAACGCTTGAGGGAATAGTGTCTTATTCTCAATTCAGGGTCTTAGAGTCATGACTAATCGGCAGATATTGGCCTCAAAAAAGGACAAGAGACTAGTCGCTAGAGCCCTACAGGGCTTGTGGTAAAAACAAGAGTGCTGAGAGGAGAGTTGGAAGTGGTGCCTGGAAGGAAGTGGCCGGGCTCTCCTGGTGAGTTGATGAGCACTTTGGCTTCTTCTGCCCCTTCGGCTGCCCCAGGCCCTTCTTTTGCCCCCTCCTTTAGGGCAGAGTGCTGTGGTCAGATGAGCAGCTGGTGAGTTGATGAGCACTTTGGCTTCTTCTGCCCCTTCGGCTGCCCCAGGCCCTTCTTTTCCCCCCTCCTTTAGGGCAGAGTGCTGTGGTCAGATGAGCACGAAAGACTGGACTTCGGGGACTCGGGGGCTGGTCACCTATGCCTCTCCAGCCTGTTGGTCTGCTCCATCCCTCTTTCTCAACTTCATCACCGCATGGCTGTGTGAAGGGCACGAAGTACCTTGGTAGCATTGTCATCCTTGTCCATCTGCCATCTTTGCCATCATTCTTCAGACCCAGTCAAGGTCACCGCCTCCTTGAAACATTTTGTGACCATTGAACTTCCACCCGAGGTAGAGTTGACCTGTGCTACTCTGTGCCGGACCATGCTCAAGTATGACTATTTGCTTACACGTCTAGATAAAACTTAAGGGATGAGACTGTGGTGTGTAGATTTGTATCCTCAGCATGGTGCCTGGTCTAGGTGCCCAAAAGGGGATAGGTGGATGGGTAGATGGGTGAATGGGACACACTCAAGGAGAATTTCTCAGAAGCAAGACAGCGAGAGAACACATTTTTAGCTGAGATATGTGGGAAAAGCTTTAGGTGTGGATGAGAGAATTGTTTCTGCCTTATGCTTGCTTAATAAGATGGATAGTAAAGGATAGAGGTGTGCATTATGCAGAATGAGCCAGAGCCATGCCGTTTTTTCCAGTAATTGGCAGGAGATGATATTACAGTCATTTGGCTTTCCTTCTTAAAAGATCTGGGATCTTTATTGAAAGATCCAGTTTCTTTTGTGTAAAATGGGATGATGACCTTATGAAGTAGGTTTTATTATTAATGTGAGGATTAATTGAGATTTTCAAAGTGCTCAGCTCCCTGCCTCACATGCAGTGAGGGCTCAGCAGGGTAAATGGTAGCAATTGCAGTTATTATTGGCCTCTAGTGTGTGATAGAATCAAGTGGTGCCTGTCATAATTGTTCTGAGGCAGAATTCTCCTGCACCCTGAAATAAGAATTTTTGGATTCATAGGAAACCAAAATATGGGTGTCCAGGTGTTAGGATTCATTGGAAATGGGATTGTACCTTTCTTTCTTCTTCCGACTTAGGTAGTACTTCTTTTCAGAAGGGAAAGCACCTACCAGTTTCTTATGGAAAGCTTTATTCCTGCCAGGACTTGGTTCTGAAAGAAATTTTTCACTTGAGGCATTATATGGGGCTCTTGTTGTTTAAGAGAATATATTTCTATATCTATGTATTGCTGGTTCTGTTTTGATATGGTAGCAAGTCAGGTTGGTCTGAGTCAGCTTGATTTTTGGCTTATGAATGCCACTGTTAGTGTGTGTCCATTTCTGTCCCCATAATTGGAGAGCCATTTAGAAATCAGTGATAGGAGTTAGTTCCTAATAATATGTATGTATATATGTATGTATGTATGTATGTATGCGGTCATTCATTCATTCATTTCCTGCTCTGTACATCACCTGGTCCCTCAGTATTAGATCCAGCAATTCTTTGAAAAAAAAAAATTTCTTTTTAAATGTTCTAGGAAGCTGCTACAACTGCCAGTGACAACCATTTGTATTATGAGTTTCTGAACCCCTTCTTCTCACTGTACGACCTGTCTGCTGCTGTTTTCTAGGAAGCTGCTACAACTGCCAGTGACAACCATTTGTATTATGAGTTTCTGAACCCCTTCTCACTGTACGACCTGTCTGCTGCTGTTTGGGTGTGTGGCCACTTTTATTTGTTACCTAAATATGGGTGAGTCCTCCTTAGTGAATTTCTGNAAGTAGGATTTCCCACCGTCTTAAAAGTCCTAGTGGGGGTTGAGTGGTGAATGCATCAAACGTGGGGGACACAATTCAAGGTTCAGGGAGTTTGGGGGGAACATAATTCCATCTACTACAGGGGGTTTTGTCCTTGGGGGTACTTCGAATAGGCTGGACCCGTGCATGCAGTGGGTGGTGGGCTGGTGCGGTGGGTGTAGTTTGGTGGGGTTGGCCCATGGTTGGAGNATTTTTTTCTAATTGGATTTTGAATCCTCAGTGTCACCTATAGTAGGTACTCAGCTTTTGTTTAATGTATTTGTGTAGGAGGACTTTCTTTAGAAAGGTGGCATGTGTGCTGGTGGGAAGCAGCAGTTAGTGTGCAAATTCGTGTGGTTGGGCAAGAGAAAAGTCCCATGGTTGGAGCAGAACTCCAAAGGCATTTAGCCATGTAACGGTGTGCCTTCAATTTTCAGGCAGCATTTCCAAGTCATTTTGAACCTCTCTGCACTTAGAAATCT
>NW_007733434.1:64532-111033 GCF_000696425.1 Galeopterus variegatus | reverse complement strand
GACAGGACAGGACAGCCTCTCCCAACACAGCACAAGGACAGAATGATGGGAGCTGGGCTCATAGCTGGGTGAAGGGAAGCAAATTCGTTCAGGTCCCAGCAGGACTGAAAGGCCCAGCTAGTTCCAGAAGAACCTAGGACCTTTGGGCCCTGGCTCTCCCCAGTTCTTCCTGCCTGGGTTGGGCTGCCTGGGGGTGCACAGTTCCCAGACCGTCATATGGAACCTGGTCCCACGCCAGGTCTGCGTCCAGAAATGAAGCCAGGTCCCCTCCCCTGTTTGTGTTGGCAGCTGTCCCCAGTGTCCAGGCCCCCACTCCCTTTCTGAGGGAACACATCCACAGGTTGGCAAATATTGGCACCTCCCCACAAACTGTCATTTTTTTGCTGTTGTTTTAAAAATATTTCTCTTCTTGTCTTGCCAACATCTCCCCTCCTCCACCACCACCCCCCCTTTTCAGGGAGTCAGCTGGGCAGGGACAGGTCTTCCCTACAAATCCTTTCTGCCTCCTCCAGGAAGCTCTCCTTGGTCTGCCCGGTCCTCCCCAGCCCCTGAGCTGTCCTGTGAGAGCCTTTGTCACCTCAGGCCTTCTCTGCAGCCCTGCAAACTCCACTGGAGCTGTGAAGCTCTCTGATCTGCCAGACTGGATGGTCTGCACTGCCAGGGGGCAGACCAGGCCTTCTGAAGAGTGATGATGACAGCATCAAGGGTGGCCGTCACCACCGAGCACGTGCAGCCACCATGTGTGCTTCCACACCAGAATATCATTTCATGGTCACAGAGCCCTGCCAAGGAGCAACGTCCCCTCCCAATTTTGCAGCTTAGGCTTGGGCTGGTGGCAGGGGGAGGGACATGATACAATTTCCTCAGAGTCCACCAGGGCATAGTGGCGGATCCAGGACTGGACCCCATCCCTGCCTGAGTTCCTGGCCCTGGGCCTGCCCACGCTGTGAGCCTCTGAAGCGTGTTCTTTAGGCTCATCCTCCCATTCATCCCTGAGAGGCACACTCTATTCTTATCATTCCCTTTTTACAGTGAAGAAAACTGAAGATCAGAGAAATAACATGACTGAGACCACACTAGGCCTCTAGTTTCCAGCCAGAGCAGTCTTTGCTGCTGCAGTGCCTTCTGCCCGGTCCTCTGTGTTCTTCTAGGGACAAGGACTGCCCTGGATTCTGCCTGCCTTCCTTTCATACTAACTAAGCCCATTATGAACAAATCACCCTCCCAGGGTCAGAGGGGATGGATCCATCTATCAATCTATCTATCTATCCATACACTCATTCACCCACCCTCTTATTTATCCAGCCATCTGTCTGTTCATCTGTGTATCCATCCATACACTCATCCATCTCCCCACCCACCCACTTGTCCACTCATCCTCCATCCACCCATTATCTATCCACCTATCTATCAATTGACCCACCTATTTATCTATCTATCTATCCAACCCTCTATCTATCCATCTGTATCTATCTATCTGTCTGTCTATCTATCTGTCTATCTATCTATCTATCTATCATCTCACAGTCCATGCAATCAAGGAATTCACAGTTCAGTAGTTAAAGATGGCATAATTGACCCACCTATTTATCTATCTATCTATCCAACCCTCTATCTATCCATCTGTATCTATCTATCTATCTATCTGTCTATCTATCTATCTGTCTATCTATCTATCTACCTATCTATCATCTCACAGTCCATGCAATCAAGGAATTCACAGTTCAGTAGTTAAAGATGGCACGTGCACACACACCCATATGTACACATACATATATTCACAAACATCCATATATAAATAATCACTGTACACATGTTTAAAATACTGCCCTAGAAAGGTTTATGTACTGTGTTGTGGAACTTTGACCTTGTACCTAGTGATGGGAGTCAAAAAAGCTTTGTTCTTCCAGTAACCCTGTCCTGGCACCTCCTCTACCATGTACAGTGCTGGACACCAGGAAGACACAAAAATGAAGCAGACACACACCAGCTCTTACAGAGAGAAAGCCTCATATTAAAGCTGCCATGGCTTTGTGGGGAGGAGCGGGAGGCAGGGGCTGGCAGCAGGACCCCACCTCTGATTCCATACTTCCAAGTGAGGGCTGAGAAGTGTCTGATCAGGATGGTCCCAGCCTGCCCTTCACTTGCTGTGTGGCTTGGAAAAGGAACACAGCTTCTCTGGGCTCAGAGTGTTGCTTCTGCAGAATGACTTAACTTAACAGCAGTTGTTTCCAGAAGAGCTGGGGCTCCTGAGCTAAGGGGAGGATTGTTTCCCTTCTCCACCCAGCCATACGCAGGGGGACAAGGCACCCTCTCCTCGTCCTGTGGCTTTGCTGCTGCTAGGAGGTAATTTTCACCTTCCAGCTTGCTGAGGTGTCTTCTCCAGTGAGGAAGGAGTCACAGGGGGCTTCTGCGTTCCCCTTTTCCTCAATTTGGGATAGAAAGCCTGAAAAATTTCCTGCATCTCTCCCCACTCCCTCTGCACCCTCTGTCCACTAGAAACAGTACCAACATGCTTTCTTCTCTCAGAGGGAAGGAGCTCTTTACCAATGTCAAGTCACTTTACCAATATCAAGGACACTGGGCTTAAAGGCAGGAACTGAATCAAAGAGGGGAGCCTACCCGCCTTGGGGGCCTGGCTCAGACAGACCCGGCACCTTCATTTCTGCTGTGTTCTCTGTTGAAAGCAACCCTCAGGCCAGCCTGGATTCAAGGTCAGGAGAACAGACCCCCTTGAGGAAGGAGCTGCAGTGTCATTGCAAAGGACTTGGAGACAGGCAGGAGTAAAGGTTTTGGTCACAGTTTGCAATCTACCTCTGGTCACTGTTGAAGACTCCAGCAGACACCCACTGTCTTGCTGCAAGCCCAGAGGGTCGGAAACAAGAGGTGATACACATGGGGAAGAGGGTAGGGTGGGATTGCTCCAAGTCCTGGTGGCTCCAATCCAGAATTTTAAATTGTGAGTTTTAAAATGTTGTGTTTTCATTTTTATGTTAATCTGAAAATGCATTTAAATATGTTCTGGGACATCTGCATATCCCTGAGTCCCCTCAGGAATTTCAGCATACTTGGGTCTGTACTTCTTTCCAATTTATGGTGCTGGGGCCAAGCAGCAACATTCTTATGGTCAAGGGAGATTGAAGAAAGCAGTAGCCAGATGCCACCAGGATGCAGGGCATGCACATGGCTCCTCAAGAGTTCTAGAAGAGAAGGGCAGAGGGAAACAGAGTCATGACACGGCAGAGCTGAACTGGAAGGACCTTCTCTCAGCCGCCAGGAGTGTTTCCACATTGTCAGTGGCAATTTCATATCCACCAACTTGCCTTACCTGCCATCTTGAAGTAGTGTTGTTCATGTCAGGGAGTAGCGAGGCTGGGAAGAAACAATGGGTGAGCACTGAGGGGACATGTTGGGATAGAATCAATTTGTGAAGGAGATTGAGAGTGGTAGTTGGGTCTCCAGAACATGTGAGTCCCCAACCGCTTGACCAAATGAAGACTTTCTTACTAACAACAGCCACCTTTGCTTGAGTGCTGGGTGCCAGGCAATCACTGCTAACCCTCCAACAACCCAGCAAAGGAAATATTGCTGTTTCCATCTATAGAAGACAGAGGTCGAGAGAGGTTAAGTAAGCTACTCAAAGCCACACAGCATTCCGACCAGCTCTGTCCTCCACTCAGCCTCCTCTCCGAGATGCTTTTGTCTTGGAGTGGGCAGCCCACCTCCTGGGACTTCTCAGGGCCCAGGTGAGCAGCAGATGGATTCACCCCACCTTTACTTTTGCCACCCTGCCAGGCGACCCAGCTCATAATTAGGTAATTAAGTCTTCGAGCAAACAGTGGAGAAGTCCAACCTGTTTTTGTATCGTTTCAGGAAAACAATGTCCCAGGAGCTTTCCAGTAAGTTCAGAGAGTTTCTGGCTTGGTGGTGAGTAAACAGGGACAAGTGGCTTGGGTCTTGTCCCTCCCCCCGCTCCCCCTCCTGCCTGGCTCCTTCCTCACATCAGTCACCAAACCGTGTGCTGTTTGTTCTCCAAAGAGTGATTCGGCATGAGCCGTGGGTTGGTGAGAACAGCCTGCTTGCTGGGGTCTTTGTGTTTCTGGGATTCCCCAGACTTCAGGATTGAGAAATGTCAGTCAAGATGTTTGTAACACTTCAGGGCCAGGCTTGGGGGGCAGGCAAGGCCCAGGGCTTAGTCATTAGATCCCAGCCAGGTGCCCCTCCCAACAGCGCAACAATGAGCACACAGTCAGTGCTTGAGAAGGTTTGTTGAGTAAAATGATGTTGAGGGGGCCTCACATGGAGCACGTCCAGCACTGTGCACACCCCTCCTGGGCAAGACTCAGGCTCGGTAGAGAGGGAGGGGCCCCTTCAGGAACCCACCCCAGGCTCCCCACTCTCCCATGTCTCCTTTTGCAGGAGACAAAGCCTTCATCACCGGAGGGGAGGCTCAGAGCCGCAGTCTGGACATGGGCAGGAGCAGGAGTGGGGCACAAAGAGAAGCGTCACCCACCCCCCAGGACTGCAGGGAGCTCTCAATCCACAGATTCTGTGCTGGCTGTCTTCCTACCTGGGGCACTTGCCACCCCATGTTCAAACTGTCTGCGGACCTACCTGTCTCCCCGCCAGACTGGGCAGCTTGAGGGCAAGACCCATATGTGACTTGGCCCTAAACCTGGTACACAGGGGGGCCTCAGAATGGCTCTGTTGTGGGACGCACGAGCACTGATGGAGGAGACATGTCCGTGAGAAGAGCACTGGACCCAGAGCTAGGACAGCCAGGCTCTACTTCCTCCTTGGTCACTAGCTCAGGGTGTCACCATGAGCAAAACAACTTACCTTTCTGGGCCTCAGTTCTCCCAGCTGTGAAGTAGGGGATTGGATGACAGGGGAGTTTCTCTGCATTTCTGATGGCATGTGTATCAGTCAGGGGCTCAACCTCAGAACCACTGGAGCAAAACCAGAAGGAGAATGTGTAGATCTCAGATAGATAGATAGATAGATAGATAGATAGATAGATAGATAGATAGACAGACAGACAGATAGATAGACAGATAGATAGATAGACTGATTTATCATAGGGAATTGGCTTCTGCCCATTGTGGGGTTGGTTAAACCTCTCCTCGTCTGTTGCTGGAGTTTGAAGTCCATAGGATAACAGTAAGGGAAGATCATGAGCAGACTTTGAAACCCCAAGAGCACGAGCTGGAACCCTGCAAGGATGAACTGCAACCCATATTATCCCTTAAGGGTCAGGTTGCCTCTGACCCGGGTGACAAGGGAATTTGGAAGAAGCTGGGGCCCTTGGCCTAACATACACACATCTGACCCAGCCGCTGCTTTGCAGCAGCGAGGCATGTCAGCAGATCAGCACTCTGTGTGTGCTACACAGCGGTGGCAGCCTCCCTTCCTCCCTCTCACCCTAGTCAGAAATACACAAGAAAGGGAAGTCTGGGGAACAGAATTCAACATAGCCAAGGTGATACCTTACAAAGCTATGACAGTACGGGGCTGGCCAGTTAGCTCAGCTGGTTAACATGCCGCCTTGTAACACCAAGGTCAAGGGTTTGGATCCCCATACTGACCAGCCAAAACCAGCCAAACAACAACAAAAAAATCCAAACATAAATGTAGTTTTGGAGCTGGTCAGTTAGCTCAGTTGGTTAGAGCAAGGTGCTGCTAACACCAAGGTCCAGGTTTCAATCCCCATACCAGCCAGCCACGAACAAAATAAAACAAAAAAACTAAAAGGATCTCACAGTGTGATTGTGATTAATTTCTTGTGTAAAAAAAAAAAAAAATCATTAAAAGAAAGTTTGGGGAAAAAAATCATCCTGAAATTTTCATAGCTAACTGAGATTTTTCTCCAAATAAATAACTAGTCATCTAATATCTAACTCCCAGGTTATTAATTCAGAGTTAGACAAGGCTTATGGATTTTCAGCTCTCCCTGGATGGGCCTGAGTCTCTTCTTCTCTTGGAACTTTCTTGCACACAAGCCCTACAGGCCCTGGTCCAGGGCAGGCTGATAGAGTATCAAGGCGGGCCTGGTTTATTCTCCAGAGCCAGCAGGCAAGCTTTGCTCATTTCATCCCCATACCAACACTTTGACAGAGATACTAGATCCCCATTTTACAGATGGAAAACTGAGGCACAGAGAGGTTAAGTAATTTGCCCAAGATTATACAGCCAGTAAGTACTGGAGCTAAGATTTGAACCTGGGTAGTCTGCCTCCAGTGCTTGATGCCCAACCATGCCTTACACTTCCTCTGACACTGAACATGTGATGTTTGTCATGTTATTAGACTTGCCTTAAGATGGACTGATAGACTGTGGGCAGAAGGCTTAGGGGCCAGAAATGTGGTTCATTTCAAGTTTGCTGAAAAAACTGGCCCTGCTATGGCTTCATCCCAGCTTGCTGTGTGTTAGAGATTACTAATTGCTTCTTAATGTTTCTTACCTAATTCCTCAGAAATAGAATTGTCAATTTTTAGCTGGGCATACGGTTACCTGAAAAAAAAAGACTATTTCCCACCTTCTTCACAGATGGACATAGGTGAGGCCGCATGGCTGAGTTCTGGCCAGTGGTATATTAGCAGAATTGAGAAAAGGCTATGCTCCTCTTCTTTCAGTTCTTGCTTTATGAGAAAGGGTAGGCTGAAATGCACATGTAATGGCTGGAGCCCCAGCAGCCATTTGGGGCCATAGGGATCACTTTGAGAATAGACGTCACATGTGAGAGCAGCAAGGTAGAAGAAGCATGGGCCCCTGACACCAGCCCTGGATTGACTACTTCTGGACTTTAAGAATGTGAGGGAGAAATAAACTATCTTCTTTAAGTTCTCGCTACTCAAAGTGTATTCCGAGGACAACAGCATTGGCATCTCATGGGAGCTTGTTAGAAACGTATAATCTTGGGTCTCACCCACACATACTAAATCAATACCTATAGTTTAATAAGACCTTCAAGTTAAAGTCTGAGAAACAGTGATTTAAGCCACTATTATTGGCCAAACCTAATTCTAACTGATTGCGGCTGTGATGGCCTTGCAGGTGATGGCAAACTCAAGTCCCTCCTGTTATTTTTAGGGTCTGTGAGGCAGTGGCTTCTGGGAAAGCCATCCACTGTTTGGGGAACACTTCTCCAAACAGTCCTCCTCTGTTCTTGCTGTGCAGGGCTCTGTGTGAAGAATGGGCCCATCAACAGCACTGGGAGAAATCAGAAGTCCCCAGCCTGTGTGTGCAGACCTGTGTATACAAGTGTTTGTAGCTGTGAGCAGCTTTGTGTGGGCCTGCATGTATTTACAGAGAGGCTGGAGGGCTCCAGGGGGGTGTTCTCCCACTAGTTTTGTGGATGCCAATCTGTAAGGAGATAAGAGGAAGACAAGGCAGAGACATCCAGCCTATGGAGGAACAGGATTAAAATCAGATTGGCTCTGGTGTGCTCCTAATTGCAAGAGTTCTGTGAAGGCAGGAATCTGGTAAGGTGCCATGGTGAGGAACAGACCTGGGAGGACCTAAGAAAGGTGGGGGGAAGAGGATGCTGGCCTGTTTTGAGGATGGGGCCATGTGGGCTGAGGGGGCAGGTGCTTCCCTGTCCCTGGGTGTGGATGGGCCACCGCTGGCACAGACCATGGATGATGACATTTGGGCGGAGGTCCAGAGCACGGTCTATGAGGGCTGGCCAATGTTCCCATTGTTACTCCATGCTGTCTACATATCTCTCACCTCTCCCTGTCCCTCTTGGAAGAATTCCTTCACACCTGATAGCCGGAAGGGCACCCAGTTCCGAGAAACGCGGGAGGTGGGGAGGTTGGCTCTGTTTTCTATGCTGGCTGTGACCTCCCCTCCTCCTCTTCTCTCTGTAAGGTGTGTGTGGGGGGCAGGGGGGTAGCTGGGACACAATGTCATGCAACTGGTGGGCGTGGCAGCCGAACCTGTGGGGGTTCCGGGATGGCTGCTTATTTCCACGGGCAATGATTTTAATCAATCGTTAGGGGGGTAGCTGGGACACAATGTCATGCAACTGGTGGGCGTGGCAGCTGAACCTGTGGGGGTTCCGGGATGGCTGCTTATTTCCACGGGCAATGATTTTAATCAATCGTTGCTGTACAAACACCCCATGGACTCTGGCCCAGAAAAGCACCATGAAGCGAGGTGAGGAAGGTCAGCCTCCTCCCTCCCCCACCCCCCATGATCCTTCTGGGAAGATTTACAAGTGTAAACACTTGTAAGACAGTTTTCTGCCGTAGAGGAAGTAGCTGTGTGACCAGAAAAGCACCATGAAGCGAGGTGAGGAAGGTCAGCCTCCTCCCTCCCCCACCCCCCATGATCCTTCTGCGAAGATTTACAAGTGTAAACACTTGTAAGACAGTTTTCTGCCGTAGAGGAAGTAGCTGTGTGACCTTGGGCAACATACTTCACCTCTCTGTGTCTCAATGTCCTCCCTTGTATGATGAAGATGCCAATGTCCCCTCATAGAGTTTTTGTGAAGATAACCTGAGTTAATAGATGTAAGGCACCTGGAGAAGTTACTGGCACATGGTAAACTTGGTAATTTCTCCCTGCTATTATTATTGCCACTACTACTGTCATTACTACTATTAATGCTAATATTCTTATCACCCTTAGTTCAGGGCCTGGAGGAGTTGCAGGAGGGGCCCTTTATGCAGTCTGCTGAGGGCAGGGAAGGTGATGCTTCATGGAGCAGCTGAGGCTAAGTAGGAGTTTGCCGGGCAGAGAGAGGGAAAGAGCACTGGGGTCCGGGGACAGACAGCACTGGCCAGCGCAGCGAGGAATGAAGTTGTGGGGCGGGAAGAAATCTGCCGGGCTGGAATGGAGAGGGTAAGGCAAGGCTGGAGACATGGGCAGGGCCTCACCCAGAACCTCCCTCCTCTGTGGGTTTTCCCGATGGCCCAGCCGGCACCGTCTGCCCACCTCAGCCGCTCACCAGCACTTGGTGGGACCCTCCCATGGACTGGGCTGCTCTCTGCCTGGTGCCTTCCTGAACTGAGCACTCCCGAGGGTACAATCCTGCTGGCCCTGACTCCCAGCTGCAGCACAGGGCTTTTATGCAGGAGCCTTCTATGAAGTTTTGTCAAACAAATCAGTGACTCTCACCCTCAGTCGCACTGCTGACCCCCCACCACCTCCCCACCTGCCTGCTCCTCTTGTTGCCCCAAAACTTCTAATTCTTTGGAACTCAACTACACCTTGCACAAAGCCTTCCACGATGGCTCCAGGCTCTCTCCGACCTCCTGTCCTCTCCTGTACCACACCTGCTCTGAGCTTGGGCTGCTCTTCAGCCCCTCCCTCCTTATGTGGGCCCTGTAGGGAGCAGAGGTCTGAGCTGGGGGAAGCTGCAGCCTTGTGGGCCCTGCCTGTGCACACTCCTGCACCTGCACCCCACACAAAGCTTGAAGGAACAGAAGCTAGCGTGGACAGGGTCTCACTTTCCCCACAGACCAACATCACTGTGCTTCTACAGGTGAGGCCTGTTTCTGTCCTCAAGCATGGACGACAGGTGGCTGTGGTCACAGTCCTGTTGCTGACTACTGGGGCCTGGCGATCAGGAGCAGTCAGCCATGCAGCCTGGGCCAAAAGGGAGCATGCAGAGATCTCCCAAGTGATTGATCTCTGATTTATTCCTGTGCTTCCTGGGTAAGGTATTTTGTTTTGTTTTTCAGTCTCTCTAGTCTCTCTACTGTACTAATAACCCATGACTGAAATAAGGAGCCCGCTGGGCTGGAAACAGCATCTTTTGTAGAGCTAGTTTGCTTGCCTCTGATGGACAGGCAAGTTTAGGCTGTGAGGTCTGGGTGGTCTCAGGACAGGGCTTCGCTATCTGGTCACTGTCACCAGGAGTGGGGGTGCTGCCACCGAGCTATGAGTCAGCATCTCCTCCTCTCCTCTCTGCACCAGCTGCAGGGCCCAGGGTCACAGTCAATGCTAACAGGGAGCTGGAACCCTGCACTTGCTCCCTGTGCTTCCCCTCTGCAAAGGGCTGTGGGAAGCGGTGCCCTTCCAGATTAACTAAAGTGGAGCTTCATCAAGGAGGGTCGATTTAGAAAGGTTTAACTAAAACCCATCGCTGCGTACAAGTTTTGTTGAATCCTTGAGGACAGTGGCAGGCAGACAAATAACTTCCATCCCAAACTCGGTATCTCTTATTTCACCCCCCCTCTCAGAGTTGACCTCATCACTAGGAGGACCTGGAGTGGGTTTGAAGGGTGTGGCCTTTTCTGAGGCATCTAGTCCCTCCCACCCCACCCTGATTTCTAGAGGTGGCCACCCTATGGAGTGGGGGCAGGAGAGGAGACAGTGTTGTGGAGCCTGGCTTCATGCTGGTGACTGGAGGTGCCCGCTGCAGTCTGGCTGGTGGTAGCCGACATGGTTGTCTTCATTCCCACGGACAGTGTGTTTTCCTGGGAAGTGTTAATCTTCACCTCAGAATGCTCTATCACTGAGGTCCTCCCCAAAAGGGACTGCCATATCCGCTTCTGCCGAGCCTGTGGTCCCCACCTCCAACCCTCTCTGAGTGGGATGACTCCTCACCTTTCCTCTCCTGCAAGTGGAGTGTGGAACCTCTGGGGTCTTCCTCCATGTCTTGCCAGAGCCGCATGGAGCTGGGATGACACAGGACTGCCCAAACCCCTCTCAGCCCTCAGCCTGGAGTCAGTTGTCACCCAGCTGTTGAGGTTATACCCATGGGGCTTCCAGCTTCAGAAAACTCTAGAGGAGAGGGAGGCACCTGTGGTTACCCCATGACCTCCTAAAGTGCAAGGACTCTGGCCAGCTCTCGTGAGAGTCCCCTCCTCTGCTCTGTGCCAATGAAGAACCAGCAGGGGCCTGCAGCTAGGGAGCAAAATGTCAATGACTTCACGTGGCCCAGTTGGGCTGGGGTAGGACAGGTGGGGAAGCAGCCCCCGCCACAAAACCCTTTCCTCCCACAGCCCCGGCCCTCGATCCTGCTCCCTCCCTCTTGCCAAGAGCTGTCATATGTGATCCAGCGAGCAGGGGGCGGATGACCATCGTGGGCCCATAGGTTCTACCTAACAGGAAGAGCCTGGCCATAGCTCTGTCTGAATTGTGGGCACTGAGTGCCTTTTTATGTTCACCTGTGGACCCTCGTCACCAATTCCTGAGCAACAGGAAAAGTCCCCCTCGACATAGAACTCAGCAAGGTGTGCCGAGCCTCCAAACAAATCGCTAGGACAGGAAGTGTCATAGACAGTTAACTTTGCATTACGCAAGCTAACTTTTCAAAGGGCTTTCACAAACACTTTCTCTTTTGATCTTTTTAATAACCTGGTAAGATAAGCTATAGGCTCCGTCATTAGTCCTTCTGTAGACTCAAGAAGTTAATTAGCTTGTCTGAGCATCAGTTTCCCCATCTGTAATACTGGGGATAAAAGAACCTACCTCGCAGGGGTGTTGAGAAGAACAGGTGTGCAAAGGGCTTGGCGCGGAGTCCTCACAACCGCCATGGGGACACCAGCCCCTCCACCGGGCAGGGCAGGCGAGAGGAGCGGGAGTGGGCTCTGGAATCAGGCAGGCACCGACGCCAGTCCCACTTTGCCACTTAGCTGTGGGACTGGAGGCGAGTCACTTAAAGTCTCTAATCATTAGGTTCCACTTCTGCAACATGGAAAGGGCTTAACAGCAGCAGCACTTACCTCAAACCTGCTCCTCCTTCAATTTTACCCATGTCACCAGTTGTTGTTCCTGACAAAACCTGGGAGTCGCCTCTGAAATCTCCTTCTCTTCCTCATACTCCACATCCACCAGCAATTCTGTCGATTCCAGCCCTAGCATCTTTCGAACCAATTGGCTTTAGAGCAGGTGGGATTTACCGGGGCGGGGGGGGGGGCGACTTCCCAAGGATTCCATGTTCACTGTGCAGCCTCAGGCAGCTGGCAGCAGTTCTATCTTCCCCTGGGCTGGCAGGATTCAGTGGTGGCCTATATTGAAATGCCAGAAATTCCTTGTAAAATTATAGTTCTGAAGTGAAGTTATTATGCTTGAAGCCTCCTCTGATTTTGTCCCCCAAGAGGGCGCCCCTTTCACCAGAAACACATTGGTAAGGGCAGTGGTTTGGAAAGGGCTGTAATGGCTCCTCTCCGAAGGCCAGAGACAGTGTGGTTGAAACAGGCACCTGCTTTCAAGTGTGGAAGGTTCTAAAGGGGCAGAGGCAAGCAATGGCACTTGAGCACCAGAGGCAGAGTGGCTGTGGGAACTGCTAGAGAGGGTCGGGCTGGAGTGATAATGGTCTGACCCACAGAGGTCTTGGTCATGGCTTTTTGATTTTAGGAACTGTTGGGAAAATGGAATAATTTGGTCAGGTTCCCTTCACCTCAGAGCTGGTTCAGGGCAGTTCAGTAAACATTGTGTGTGTGGGTGGAGTACGTGCGCCTGCTAGGTGGTGCCACTTTGGCAGGTTTTAACTGCCTCGGGCTCCCACCCTGCGCAGCCATGTTTTTCCAGACCTGCAGCTTTCAAGGACCGTGTGGCCGATTGCCTAGCATATAGACCTGTGCGAAGGGGTCTGGTGACCCAGCCTGGTGTGGAGGGGTCTGGTGACCCAGCCTGGCATGTGTGGGATCTGGTGACCCAGCCTGGCATGTGAAGGGTTTGTGACCCAGTCTGTGAATGGGCTTGAGGGGTCTGGGAGCTCCAGACCCAGCGCTAGCTCAACCATCGGCCCAGTTGGTGAAGGATTGCAGGCAGGTAAAAGAGCCATGACAGCTAACGTGGTCGCCTAGCTTTACAATTGGCATCAGGAACAGGATTAAAAGAGCTAGACAATTGGCGCTGTGTGAGGATTCCAGGCCTTAGCCTTAGCCTCGCAGTAGCTGTAGTCATGTAGCCAGACAGGGACCTAAGGACTGAAATAGATTGGTAATCTACTGAGATCCTATTAGATCTGACCTGAGTAATTGTGATAGAGAGTCATGGCCTCTCAACCAATCCCTGGGCCTGATTCAATTCATAGACCTAGAACGTCTGGAGTGAATCCATTATCCTTAAGGCAGGACCTTGTAAAAAACACAAGTCTTCCTCCTGGTCTATCACAAAGTGATTGGGGTCATTTACCGGGTAATTCTAACTTGGAAGAAGGATAGTTGAACATTGGTTCTGAGCTAAGACTGATTCTTGGAAACTCAAAGCATTGCTGTGGTCTACCAGTCAGGGGGTGTTGAGGATAAGGCTGATTGGAGTTTGGACTCCGTCCACCTCAATGAGGGCAGAACCCATTCCATGTTCATTTCCCAGGTTTTCGAGTGGATAGTTGGACATGATTAGGAATTGGCAGAGTCTCCACACTGGCTCCTTGATTTGTGGAATAATGGCTATCATGGGCTACATATATCAGAGGGAAGGACTACATGGAAGCCCTTGGAATTTCACCTCCCTATCAAAGTCCTTGGCCCATACAATTCCACATCCTTGGCAGAATTTCAGATATTAGAGGCAACATCAAACATTTGGGAAAAAACGCAGGATTTCTATTTTGTTCTCATATAACCTGCCTATCTAGTTGATGCAGAAGAGAGATGGATCTTGAAGAACAACTATAGATCATTGTAAACTTATTCAAGTGGTGACTTCACTTCAGCCGTTATTTTAGATGAGGAATCTTTACAAATTTATATAGCCGTGGCATCACAGCTGGTAATTTTTTTTACATCCCTATGATCATAAAGGGGTCAGGAATTCAGCAGCTTGATTTCACTTGGAAAGGATTGGAAAGGATGGCAGTACATCTTCAAGACCTGCTCTCTGTACTATATTAGTTTTCTGGCTTTGTGGCACATCTCACCACCCCCCATCAAGCTAGTAGGCCATGGAGAACAGAAAGTAACAGGTACTCAAATGCCTTTGTAAGACACATGTATGCTGCAAGATAGGCGACAAGTCTCATAAAAATATAGGGGCTTAGCCACCTCATTGCAGTTTCTGGAATTCTGGTGGTCTGGAACATACTGGGATTTCCCTCCAAAGTGAAGGAGAAGCTGGTTCACTTTATCGCCTGGGACATGAAGGAGGCATGATGCTTTGTGAACTCCTTTGACTTGTAAGGAAAATACATTGTGTATGCTGTTTGATTCATTTACTGAATAAACCATAAGACTCCCAGTTCTGGGTGGGGCTCACAGCAAGAGAGGCTCTTAAGTTGGCTAAGACTATAAACAGTTCGGCCCTATGCCTTGTAACTCAATAGATCCAATGGTGCTAAGTTTCTTTAGCAGATCAGGGTGTTGGAAACATTGATTAGAGACTCATAGCAGAAACCCTAAGATTTTGGAACAGAGCTCTGATATGTTCAGCAAGCAACTATATTCCTTTTGTCAAGTAGCTCCTGGCATATTACTAGGTCCTGGGAGAGAAACTGTATGCTTGACCAAAAGATATCAGATGGTCAAGCAACTTGTGCTTCCCCTCATTAGCTGGGTGTTACCTGCTCCACCAAACGATAAAATTGAGCATGACCTGCAACTTCCCATCACTACGTAAAAGGGTCATAGACAGGACTGGGCCCAAGCAGGGCGTACACGGCATATTCAAGAACCAGAGTCAGAGGTGTACTGGTAAATAGTTAACAACCAGCTCTGCTGGGCCGGGGGGGAACAGCACTCATTTGGAGTGTTTGCAGATTTCCATGGTGTAAATACTCCCGCTGTGGCTGATTTCAAGCTATGAACACAGAGCTGGGAAGAGATCGCATCATGGGTTCTCAGGAGCCAGTGCAAGCTCCTTCCTCTACGCAGCAAGGTTATTTTCAATAATAACAATAATAGCAATAACCAGAAAAGAAGTACAGCCAGTGAAAATTTCCTTTTACTGAATTATATATATATGTAACTATGCCAGTAAAACATTTTCTAAATAAAAAATAAAATTAATATACATTACTAAACAGAGAAGTAACTGATTAATACCTTTAAATCACATTAATGTATTTTTTTTGAAGCCAGTAAAACATTTTCTAAATAAAAAATAAAATTAATATACATTACTAAACAGAGAAGTAATTGATTAATACCTTTAAATCACATTAATGTATTTTTTTTGAGAAAGGGAAAAAATTTAAAAAAAAATATTGGTCTGTCACAGTAATGAAGAACATGATAGTTTCTTATTTTGAGCTTTCACTTCTGCGAGTTTGTCAAAATCTTCATCAGAATTGATCTTCTTTGGATATTAATATCCAATGGGCCATATAGCCAGATTGGGCATTCTATCTTTATTTCGTTTATTTATTTTTCTGTAAAGGTTTTATTCTGCACAGAGGGGAGATGAGCCTCAGTCTTTCTTGGCAGCTGCTTTCCTCACGGCGGCCCGGGCGTTCCTCAGCTCCCCTCGCTTCCTCTTGGCACAGATGTGTGTCCCCACCCTTTTCTCTGCCTGCTCATGTTCTTGGTCTCCTTGGGGCCCTTGCCCAGGCCCACGGCCATGGCGTAGGGCCAGCACCACACGGAGCTCTGGGCTATCTACTCTATTCACAGTTGGTTGACAAAAGTTCTTTGTTAGTCTTAATTTCAAAAATATTTCATACATGAAGCAACATATAAACAAACAGTTTTTGTGAATAAAGTTTTATTGGGACATAGCCAAACACATTTATTCACATTTTATTTTTGGCTATTTTTATGCTGCAACAGCACAGTTGAGTAGTTGTGACAGAGACCATATTGTCTGAAAGCCTAAAATGTTTATTATTTGGCTTGTTAAGAAAAGGTTTTCCAACCTTGGCCTAAAGGATTAAAAATAAAATGTAATTGTATTTTAAAACATTTTTATCAAAAAGTCTAACTTATGGTAAATATAAGAATTAAAAACATTTTTAGAATTTATGTTTTCAGAAAAGTATTTTGTGTAAAATATTCACAATTATCTGACAATTGAAAGGTAAAATACAATTATAATTGATGAATACAAAAATCTTGAATCAAAATTATTTAAATAAAGCTGAAGTTTTAAATTAATTTTTTGAAAATTTGAGAAAATTGTATTAAATGTTTTTACAAGACGAAAACTTTCCACAGTTCTGGTATTCTATGTGCATCTAGTGCCAATAGAAAGAATTGATATCACACTTCATCGTGTTCTAATGCAGACCCACATATATACAAATTGCGGAGTGAAATGAATTGTTTAATATTTCACATATTTCTCAACCACTTATGCAAAATATTAACTCCACTATTGTGAAAAATGTGTAATTCTCAGGTACTTTCAGAATCATGAATTGGAACTTGAAGAGAAGAAAGAAAATGGATTGCTTGACATTCCTAGAAACAATATTTTGTTATTACACGTCTTTAAAAAAAATTGTTACATGCATGCCAAGAGGGATTAACAAGTGAAATGGTTTGTATTTTCTTTTAGAGAAGAGCTTGCACAGCTCAGATCCCCCTCACATTTGGGAGTGGCAACACAGAGGTGTAACCCATAAACCTTTGGGCGTTCAGATACTTCTGTGTCAAGGGCATTAGGCAAGAGATATAGAAATGGATTTCTTGGGGGCCTGAGCAGTGTCAGTCGTGAGAATGGGTGTTTAGGGTTGTCATCTGCCAGCACCGAGCACTGGCTCCCTGGATCCTATGTGTTGTTTAATAAGTGTGTGTTCATGTGTGTGTGTGTTCATAATATATAAGAGCATGGAGCCCTGGGCAGTGGCCCCTCTTGCTGGTATACGGCCTTGGTATGGTGGCCTCTTGAGAGGTATATGGCCACCCAAGTGGTAACTGCCCTGTGACCCATGGCGGTAGGCTGCCAGTAGTCTTGAGTGTCATATGGGACCCGACCTCAGGAAATGACTGAGTGAAGGAAAGGCAGATATTTGGCCATGCAGCCCGATATGTCCTCTCTCTCACAGGAATTTAGAAATTTAACTGAGGGACTGGGAACCAAATCAAGTTAAAGATAGAGTTCTGGATGGAAGGCTACTGACTTCCACCTTTGAGGTCCTCAGAGCTGCCCTGGACAGTCTTGGATTCTGTCCTTCTGGTTGTGGTTCTCAGTTCCTTCCTCAGATTCCATCAGGCCTCTCAGTACTCTTCTAATATTTTCTTTTCTTTTACTGTTTGGTGTCTCTTACTTGAAATCAAAAGAACTGTAACTAATGCGCCACGTAAGGGATTGTCTGCATGCCCAAATTGTAAGGCCGGGTTGGCTATAAACTAGCCTGTGGAGAAACCCTCTGTCTGGGCCACTTTATGAGGCCACACTGTGGTCTAAGAACAGTCTGTCTATGTCACCAACACTCTGGAAGAGGCAGAGCCAGACAGACCTGAAACTGTGTCGTGGCTTCACTACTCACTCGTGGTATGACCTTGGGCAAGTTACTGAACCTCAGTTTCTCCCTCTGTAAAATGGCGCCATCCCTCAGAGGGGTTGGATATCTGAGCACTGCCAACCTAATGAGCATCTTTGTATGGATTAGAAAAAAGTGCCCTTCTAGGCACAGGGCTTGGTGGGTGGACTGCAGGCTGGACAGAGCCTAGCTGGGCGTTGTGGTCAGTGCACAGTCATGTATTGAGGAGCAGTGGCCCTGGGCCATCAGTGAGGTAGAGCACACAGGGGCCCCTGTGTCCAGTCACTGCGGCTCCCTTTTCCTTCTTCCTGCAGTCTCAGCCCAACCACAAACAACACAGAAAACCAATTTGCAAACTGTGGATGTTAGGACAGAAGCAGTGAAAAGATTGTGGAAAGGAATACCTCACAAAAGTCCCTAACAGCTGAGTTGGACTGCACACCAAGCTGACCCACATATCTGTCTGTACACTTTCCTGGGCCTTTGGGAAAAAATGAAAGGGTGCTCACTGATTCTTTCAATCCTTCATTCATTCCTCTGGCCCACTTCGGGGAGCACCTGTGTCCAGGCTGGTTCTGCTGCCTGGAGGGAAACCCAGATGCTGCCTGATCCCAGCCTTCTGGGAGGTGGACACGGGAGGGGAAGGCAAGACCATTGGCCATTGCTGTAAGAGTTGTCTTCTGCTTTTGGGCACCCCCTCATGGCTTACAAAGATTTCAGGTCTACACCACATTCTCTCAGTGCGTCCTTACCCCAACCCATGAGGCAAGCAGGATGGGGCCATTTCATAGATGAGGTGACGGAAGCTGTGAGGACTGCAGTGACTGTCCACTTAATAATGATAATCTCTGAAGCTGGGACTTTAAATCAAAAGGGAAGAAGGGGGCCTTCCCTCCTCTGCAGGCCTTTGTTTGCTTCTCTGCCTGGGATCTCCTCCAAGGGAGGAGAAGCTCCTACTCCAGTCAGATGGCGAAACCCCCCAGTGGGCCACATTTGCCATTAGGTAGGATCCCGTGCTTGCAAACCATCCCTAGTTTATGGGCTGCCTCCCTTCTGTGATCTGCTGCCTCTCTTGGCACAGAAAGAGGGCCCTGGCTTATCCTTAGACTGCTTTTTTTTTTTTCTCTGCATGCTAAGTGTGTAGGTTCAGGCATGGCTGGCCAGAGAGATTTGGATTCATGTTCAGGGGGAGGTAGGAAGCCTCCCCACTCCAAAATCCTTTCTCTGACCCAGCTTTCCAGGAGTTCTGCATGTGGAGATATTGGACAAGAGGCCAGTTTTTAACAGAATGGTTCTGTCCTAGTTTCCTGCTTGGTATGTGTTGCAGGTGGATTCTCCAGGAAGCAACTGAGATGGAGATTTGCATGGGGGAAGTTTGTTAGGGAGAACCCTGGGGATCCACACCTGTGAAAGGGAAGGGATGACTAGGAGTGGGCAGGGGGGACAAAGGCCTTGGCTGATGTGGAGGGGAGCCCTGTGGGTGCATCCCCAACTTTTGTATCCTGGGGCCATGGGTCAGTCACTGATGCGGTCCCCCTGAATGGGGGTTGTGCTCTTGGGAAAGGTGGCCCTCTCTTGCCTGCAGGAGGGGAAGACTGAAGGGTCATCCCAGGGACTGGTGGAATGAGTCCTCCATTCCTGAAGTGGGATGCAGGGGAGGTGAGTGATTGGCAGAGCAGGAGTCCCACACTGCTGGGTCCACTAGATAGGGTATGAGTGATCACTCTGGGCCTTGGCTTTGTGGGTCCCAGGGCTTTCAGAAAGTCCTGGATAGCTGGGATGAATTAGGAAAAGGAGGTGACCTGTGAGGGTGGCTGGGAGGAGCACAGTGGGTCCTGGGAATGAGTGAGGGAACATACAGAGGAGTGGCAGGGAAGACGGAGTGGCATCCTTGCTGGATGGGGGTCAGGACACCTTCCTGCCCACTCTCTCCCTTGGGGGCAGAGGGGTGGTTGCTGTTGCAGGAATGGGGGATGGGCAATTGGGCCCCAGCCCTGGGGTGTCAGTGGGGAGGCCCAGATACAGGGAGGGAGCCACGTGGGTCAGGCTGAGCTGGCCGGTGGCAGCAGACCTCAAAGGGGAGTGGAGGGGCTGACCTCAGGGACTGGGGCCAGTCCATCGGAATTAGCACAGCTGGTTTCCTCTAGCGCAGGTTTTTCCACAGCGGAAAGAAGACACAGGATGGCGGGGAGCGGCTGATTGCCTTTGGGGTCCCTCCGTGACTCAGAGCGTTTCCCAGCTCGTTGAGCTGGGGCCATGCTGTGTGAAGTTCTCTCCTGACGCCCTGGCGGATGCATCATGAATAAGGAATCTAATCCATATGCCGATGATTCCTTTACCCTGAACTCACCCGCATGCGCTCCTTCAGAGCCCTTTGATGTCCGGCAGGGCTCCCGGCGTTTTTATGAGATGTTTTATGCTCTCTCTCGGCACTCCCCACCCACCACTTGCCAGTTGTGTTTAAGGAACGGAAGTTGTGTTTCTTCGAGTCTAAATGCACTCAGACTTTGAAACGTTCAAGTTCTGAATTCTAAGCTCCTGGGGTTCCCTTGGACTCAAGCCTTTGTAGCCTCTTCTCTTCCAGCCAGGGCCTTGCAGCACCGGTTCAGGAGGCTTGGCTCTGCATGCGGGGATCCGGATCGCAGACGGGTGGGCAGAGCTGGGAGACTCTGAAGGCCGAGGCGGGGCCTTTCTCTTGACCTCAGCTTAGGGGCTGGCCCTGGCCTCACACAGGCAGAGTGAGGGTGGGTGATGGAGGGACCCCAGACCCTGTCATCCCTTGCCCCAGTGCCTCTGCCCTTGGCCACGTCACCTGTGCTGTTCATTCCCTGGGCAAGGGCATTTTCTCCCCACATTTCATCAGCATTGCAAATATTTATGATCTGGTCAATGCCAAACACATGATTGTTCAAAATAATATTGATAAGAAGGGGGAGGAAGAAGAGACCCAGAGATGAGCAGTAGGTGTTTGGGGGTGGCTGATTGGGTGGAGAAGATGTTCTTTGCTTCAGCTAAGAGAACCGCATCCCTGGTGAATGGAGGGAGGTCACACCTGCCATGCAGGAGAGGAGGGAGGTCTGGAGTTGCTTTACCTCACTCCCACCTGGTTTGTGTTCTCAGCTGACACAGACCCTATCTCATGGATACATCCTTTCCAAAATGTTTGGGAATATTAATAATCCTGTGACCCCATGTGACCCCACCATTTCACGTTATCATTACAACCCCACCTGGAGATGGGGCTGGGGGCAGAAAGTCTTGTCCTTTTCCTACATGGCAGATAAAGAAACCAAGGTTCAGCGAAATTGTGTGGCTTGCCTGAGGTCACGCAGCAAGCCAGAGGAGGCTGAATTGGGGTCAGAACCCCCTGTGCCAAAGCTGGCTGCTGCTTGCCACTTCCTGAGCAGGCCTCCTCGCTATCTTCCCGGGCTTCCTGCTGGCTCTGTTTTTCTGGGATCAAGGTGGCCCCATCTGACTGATCTGCCTGTGGAGTCCCCACTTTGTCTGGTCACTGTGCCAGGCACTGGCAACATGAAGATGAATCTGATGGCTCCTGTCCTCAGGAGCCCACTATCAGGTGGTGGATAGACACAGAAACAGATGCAGCAACATGGTGTGATGGATGAGAGGCGAGCCCAGGGCAGGGTCCCCAGACCCAGGCTGCAGGGAAAGGTTGGGAGAAAGCAGTCTGGGAAGTCTTCCTGCAGGAGGTGAGGTCTGAGTCATAGGGAAGAGGGGAGCAGGGAGAGAAAAAGAAGGGAACCAGAGGGGACGTGGAAGAGGGAAGGAGCACCAGTATGAGATTACAGGTGTTAGGAGAGTCAAGTGCAAGGAGGGTGGGGGGACTGGGCGGTTGTGAATGGGGGAGCCCAGAGATGGGTCAGCTTCTTCCCTGGGAAGAGGGGCCTTCTAAGCCCTGCCAGGGCATCTGGATTTTGTCTTACAGGCCTAGGAAACAGGCAAGGTTTGCATCTAGAATGATCTTTCCTCCCGGGGAAAAACAGGCTGTGAAGGGAAAAGGCTGAGGCAGGACTTCAGCAAGGAGGCTGCTGGAGTAACCCCCGGAGAGAGGAGAGTGCAGGGGGGACAGAGAGAAGGGACACACTTGGGCTATGTTTGGCTGCACTTAGCAGGATGTGGTGATTGGGAGGGGGTGGGGGCTCACAAATGACCCCCAGATGGAGACACAGGTGCAGAAGTGGGTTGGGAGGCAGCCATGGACTCAATTTTGTGCACAGGAGGCTGGAGCTTACAAGAGAGGCCCCCTAGATATCCGCGGCTATCTGTGTACGGGAGGGAATGAAAGTCCTGAGCTACCCAAGATGGTCCAGAAGAGTCAGAGAGGAGCTCAGAGAGGGCACTGGTCCTCAGAGGAGACTCAGGACGAGGGGGGTGAGGGTGGGCTTTGGCTGGACTGGAGCTTGGAAATAAGGAAAGTCCAAAGCCCTTGAGGAGACAACTGATTCCCCTGAAGTGTCTCACCTATCAGCCCAGCTGAGTGAACATTTGCTGAAAGACAGGGAGAGAAAAGGGGAGAGAGGTTTCAGCAGTCTATTTCAGCCCTAACCAGTAAAGCATGAGCTATGCCATGTTGTATTACACATAGCTCTTCTTGGCAGGCCCTCAGAAGGTCTCCATGCCTGAAAACCTTGCCTTCTCCTGCTGAGCACCTTGGGGGCTACTTCCTGCCCTATGGAGGGAGGGAGCTGGGACAGGGACTCCTGGCTACAGGTGCTGCGACATCTAATTGAAGACTCAATTTCTACTTCCAAGGTGGAACTAGAAGCAGGTTTTGACCATTTGGAGCAATGAGCTTTTACCCAGAGTCAAGGGCTTAAAGGGGGAGTAAAGCCAGGACAGCTTTAGCGCTGCCCCCCAGCCGTGGGGACCCAGTGGGGAAGCAGATGGCTTCTGAGCAAAAAGGGAGCCAAGGGCCCCCTTCCTCACCCATCTAGACAGGGCAGGGCAAGTGTGGATGGCAGAGACCGAGGCCAGCCATCGTTCTGGTGGCTCAGGCCCCGCCAGGAGCTGGGGCAGCCCTGGCAATTGCATACCAAGGATGCCTGGAACCTGGGTCCTGCCTTATCTGGTCAAGGAAAGCTCACGTCCTTCAGGAGGCCTCAGCAGACATAACAACTGCAGCTGGGTCAGGCTGGGTGTCTTGAGACTCTGGGTGCCCTGGAGAGTTAGACATTGTGCACTTTCTACTAATGGGGCCACCAGGCAGAATCCTGCCTCACTTCTGATGAGACAAGCTTTGGGCAGCTCTGTCAGGCATAAGTGATCCCCCTCCCACTCCCTGGCCTGGCCACCACCAGTGCTCTACAAACACAATATCACACCATGTCAAACTTCTACTAATGGGGCCACCAGGCAGAATCCTGCCTCACTTCTGATGAGACAAGCTTTGGGCATCTCTGTCAGGCATAAGTGATCCCCCTCCCACTCCCTGGCCTGGCCACCACCAGTGCTCTACAAACACAATATCACACCATGTCAAAGCTGGCATTGACAGCTAAATTCAAAGCATTGCACTTCAACCATGGGTGCATCAGCTGGCTTTGTAGGTGGGCTTCAACCAACTGAGGGGACAGCCGAGTGCACTGGGAAAGAGCCTCATGACAATGGGGCATTTGCTTGGGGGGGCCTGGATCTGCAAGGACCCTTTGCACAGCGGGGTCTGCTCACCCATGGGAGTATCATGAATGTCCCGATCAAACAGCCGAGGTGTTGGAGGTTTCTAATCTCAGTTCTGTCACTCATCCATAGTGAGTGGGTGAGCAAGCACTCTGTTTTCTCATCTATCAAATGGGTATAAAAATCCCAGGTCAACTGTCTTGCAGGGCTGTGAAGAGAATCAAATTAGCTCATACATGAGAAAACTAGTTTGAAAGTCAAAAAGTGCTTTCCTCCATTCTGCCTGAGCTGAACCTGAAATCTATGAAGGCTGCAGCATTTATCGACTGTCTGGGGCCTTTTCTATGGCCTCCCTGGGCTCCTCTTGAAAAGCAAAGGGCACTGAGGCCAAGAATCGGAAGGAACCAGCCCTGAAGTAGGAGCAAACGAGATGCGCAAAACTGCTCTAAGGGCACATAAATTACACCACATGCCACCTGCCACTCAAGAGTCATTTGACTTTCCATCAACAGCAGCTAATGATGTGGGAGACATGACCCTGGAGGGACCATTCCTGCTTCCTCGGGCGGGGGGGGGGGGGGGGGTGATTTCTTGTTATGTGACATTTTCCTCGTGCCATCTGGTGTTGGGTTTGTGTTCCTTGCAGAGGAGGCATCGTCACTGATTTAGTCCCTGTCTCCACTTGCTTGCAGCCCCTCTCTGCCTCTGGGAGCTACAGAGATCAGAGTCAGGTAGCCTCATACTCAGGAAAAAGAAAAGCAAAACAAACTAAGCTAAAGCCACCAAAGTGTTACAGTAACATTGCCTGGGATTGCCCCAAAGCTGTGTGATTGGGTAATTTGGGTACTGGTAGCACTGAACCCCTGCAGGCCCTGAGGCATTTTCCAGAGAGGGAGAGGGCCCCAGGATCCTCCCCCACTTTGGCCTCCCCACGCTTTTCTGTTCCCACCCAGGGGCGAGGGCTGGGAGGTCCTCATGCTCATCCCCTGCCCGGGTGTGCGGGGGGGGGGGGGGGGGGGGGGGGGGGGGGGGGGGGGGGCGGTGATGGTCATCCCTCCACAGTCAGCTCCCACCATGACCCTCCCCCCTCCAAGGTCTTCCACCCTCCAGGGGTGGGGGGCTTACAGCCATTGCTCGCCCTCCTGGGGGACAAAGCCTCTCTCACCTCTGCCGCCACAGGCCTCCACATCTGCCTCTCCCCCCACCATTCAGCCCAAAGTTGGTTTCACCCAGGATCTCCTCCAGCCAGGGAGCAAGAAGGCTTCCAGAAGCAGAGGGGCTGTGGCAGGAGAAGGCTCAGTGTGTGAGGAGAGTGCAGAGGGAGCCTCCTGTGGGGACCAGAGAGCAAGGCGGACAGCTTAGAAGCAAGGAAAAAGGCTGTTTGTCAGGGCTGAGGTTCCAGGTGGGGGACAGGCCAGCAACAGGGGTGATACCTAAACTGGGAGCTCCCTGGGGTTGGGAGGCCCGTCTTTCCATCTATGCTATCCCATGCCCGGCATGTTCTGTAGGCGCTTAGGGTGTGTGTCCAGTGGGCACAATCATTCATTCATTCAACAAAGTTATCACACCTCCACGTGCTGAGCAAGGAGATAACGTGCTGAGTAGGATGGACAAAGTCACTGCTCTTTTGCTGTCCAGTGGGCACAATCATTCATTCATTCAACAAAGTTATCACACCTCCACGTGCTGAGCAGGAGATAACGTGCTGAGTAGGATGGACAAAGTCACTGCTCTTTTGTTTCTTATATGTGAGTTGGGGAGATGGCTGTAAACCAGGAGCTAACTAATTAACTAACCAACTGCTATGGTTTTAATGTCCCCTCCCAAACTCATGTTGAACTCTAATCATCATGGTAGTGATGTTAAAAGGTGGGGCCTTTAGGAGGTGACTGGGCTAGGAAAGCTCGGCCGGCATAAATGGATTAATCCATTATTGCAGAAGTGGGTTAGTTATGGGAGCTAGTTCCTCATAAGAGGATGAAGTCCAGCCCCCATCCTCTCTCTGGTGTGCTCGCCTGCCCTTCAGCCATGTTATGATGTGGCACAAAGGCCCTCGCTGGATGCCAGTGCCATGTTCTTGGACTTCCCAGCCTCCGGAATGGTGGGCAAGATAAACTTTTCTTTATAAATTACCCGGTCTGTGGTATTCTGTTATAGCAGGAGAAAATGGACTGGAAACACCAACCAACTAATATTTTTAGTTGATTATATGTGTTACAAAACATGACAGCCTTTGAGTGCTGTGGGAGGGAGTGTTGTAGAAGTGGGGGTGGGGGGTGCTAGGAAGGGCCTCAATGGGGCAGAGCCTGAGGTCTGAGAGGGAGCCAGGAGGGAGCCAAGATCCTACAGAAGGATCTTCCAGGGAGGAGAGGCAACAAGCACCAAGGCCCTGGGGAGCACCTGGACTTGTTTGAGGCCTGTGTAGCTGGGAAGTGCTGGGGGTGGGGGCCCTGGTGGAATTGAGGCCAAAGAGCGAGGCAGGGAGTGGCCTCCCAGCCCTGGAGACCATGCTCAGGGGGCTGCAGAGGTGAGCGAATGGCTCTGGGGTCTGACTAAGGTCATAATTAGTTTAAGAAACACGTATGATTCAGGGACGAAAGGACAGTGCTATGGGAGAGGAGATCTGGTCAGAGAGGGCTCAGAACCAGGTGACAGCCATGTCAAGGCCTCCATTGCCTGTGGTTGTAATCTCTGATGTCCAGGGCTGGGGCCCCTTCCTGCCTCAACCCTACTCTCCTCCCCCACCTGCCTCTCACGCTAGTCTGTGTTGGTCAGAGCTGGTGTTTCCCTGGAGGCCCCCACCCACCTCACTCCTGAGTGCTCCCCTCCATACAGCCCCTCCTGATGGGGAAGGATGGCAGATGCCAGTCCTGGGACAGCACCGTCCCCTCCGTGGGAGACTGAGTGGGCCTAGTCAGGGACTCCCCAGTTCCCACACTCCCTCCATCCTGTGCCTTGACACCTGCCTTCTTATCTTAGCTGCCCCTACCCTGGTCATCCCGGGCCCCAGCTGCCTGACCTCAGGCACTTGCCAGCTCATCTTTACCCAAAGGGCCCCCTGGCACAGGTTCCCTGAGAACAGCCTAACTTGTTTGTCTGATGCTGTTCCCAGAGGACTAATAAAGAGCTGGTAAGGGAGGCCTCAGTCTCACTCCTCTTAAGAAAAACAGCTGATAAGAAAATGCAAAGTGACACAGAGGACAGGGCACAAGGTGTGGCTAGAATCTCAGCCTCAAGCCCATGCAGACTTGGACAACTTTCCTGGCCTTCTTGAGCTCCTTCTGCCTGCAGGCTGGGGCGGGGGAGGGCTGCCTCCCTACAGAGTGGCCAGATGACTGACTGGGCTGCATAGGGCACGCGCAGTCAGGGACTTGGTGCAGCAGTGTCATATCACTGTTGTGTGGGGCTGTTGGTACGAGGTGGATCCCACGGTGCAAAGAGAGAGGGGTGGGTGGGTCCCAGAGTGGTCATTTTGCTGTATGATCTCGCAAGCCATGCAGCTACTTGAGCTTTGGTTTTGTCACCTGTAAAGTCAGAATAATAGCAGCTCTCAATGGGATAGAGAAGCTGCTTTTGCACTCAAAATCAGGTCCACCCTCATGCAGCTACTTGAGCTTTGGTTTTGTCACCTGTAAAGTCAGAATAATAGCAGCTCTCAATTGGATAGAGAAGCTGCTTTTGCACTCAAAATCAGGTCCACCCCGCCTGCCTCCTTTCTGTCCTCCTATGCTTTAATTCAACATGTTACCTGCCACTCTCCCCATCTTAGATTCCGAAAGAAAACCATGGCAGAAAAATGCATGACAGCACATAATCCTGAGAGACAGGTGAGTGTGACCTAGTGGGGACCAGCTCAAAGGATTTCTAGCTGCCCTGTCAACAGGCTGCCTGCCTACCAACCCCGAGGATTCCCCTCCCGTGGCCTGGGGTTATGGTCCCTGCTGCTTCTACCACAAAGCCCCACCCGCAGTGCCTGGAAAGGCAGGTCGGCTTCTCAGGCACCATGACCCCTGAAGGCCAGCACTGCCTGGAGCTGCCCCAGTCCTCCAAGGGCCCCACTGCCTGGGGCCAGCCAGCCCACCCATAAGATGATCCTCTCAGGAACCCTAGGCCTCCTACTCTGGAGAAACCAGTGGGACAGGACCCAGAGAGAGAGGGAGGCTGGGGGTGTCCCTAGAGGGGTCTGTGGGTGGGTGGTGTGTGTCCCTGTGTATGTGCACATGTGGATGGATGGTTCATTTGTATCCATGCAGCACGCAGTCTATGTGTATCCTTGGCATGCCTGTGTTTATAGTATATGTGAATAATGTGTGTGTCTATGGTGAATGTGTGGTGTGTGTGTGTGTCAATGGTGCATGTATGTCTGTGGCATGTGTATCTGTGGTGTGTATCTCTGGTGTATGTGGTGTGTGTGGTGTGTGTGTACATGTGAGTGTGGTGTGTGTGGTGTGTGTATGTGTGTGTGGTGTGTGTATGTGTGAGTGTGGTGTGTGTGTGTGTGTACATGTGAGTGTGTGCGGTGTGTGTATGTGTGTGTATATGTGAGTGTGGTATGTGTGGTGTGTGTATATGTGAGTGTGGTGTGTGTATATGTGAGTGTGATGTGCGTGTGTACGTGTGTGTGTGTGTATATGTGAGTGTGTGTGCTGTGTGTGTATGTCTGTGTATATGTGAGTGTGGTGTGTGTGGTGTGTGTATATATGAGTGCGGTGTGTGTGGTGTGTGTATATGTGAGTGTGGTGTGTGTATATGTGAGTGTGATGTGCGTGTGTATGTGTGTGTGTGTGTACATGTGAGTGTGTGTGCTGTGTGTGTATGTGTGTGTATATGTGAGTGTNGGGGGGGGGGGGGGGGGGGGGGGGGGGGGGCGGTGATGGTCATCCCTCCACAGTCAGCTCCCACCATGACCCTCCCCCCTCCAAGGTCTTCCACCCTCCAGGGGTGGGGGGCTTACAGCCATTGCTCGCCCTCCTGGGGGACAAAGCCTCTCTCACCTCTGCTGCCACAGGCCTCCACATCTGCCTCTCCCCCCACCATTCAGCCCAAAGTTGGTTTCACCCAGGATCTCCTCCAGCCAGGGAGCAAGAAGGCTTCCAGAAGCAGAGGGGCTGTGGCAGGAGAAGGCTCAGTGTGTGAGGAGAGTGCAGAGGGAGCCTCCTGTGGGGACCAGAGAGCAAGGCGGACAGCTTAGAAGCAAGGAAAAAGGCTGTTTGTCAGGGCTGAGGTTCCAGGTGGGGGACAGGCCAGCAACAGGGGTGATACCTAAACTGGGAGCTCCCTGGGGTTGGGAGGCCCGTCTTTCCATCTATGCTATCCCATGCCCGGCATGTTCTGTAGGCGCTTAGGGTGTGTGTCCAGTGGGCACAATCATTCATTCATTCAACAAAGTTATCACACCTCCACGTGCTGAGCAGGAGATAACGTGCTGAGTAGGATGGACAAAGTCACTGCTCTTTTGTTTCTTATATGTGAGTTGGGGAGATGGCTGTAAACCAGGAGCTAACTAATTAACTAACCAACTGCTATGGTTTTAATGTCCCCTCCCAAACTCATGTTGAACTCTAATCATCATGGTAGTGATGTTAAAAGGTGGGGCCTTTAGGAGGTGACTGGGCTAGGAAAGCTCGGCCGGCATAAATGGATTAATCCATTATTGCAGAAGTGGGTTAGTTATGGGAGCTAGTTCCTCATAAGAGGATGAAGTCCAGCCCCCATCCTCTCTCTGGTGTGCTCGCCTGCCCTTCAGCCATGTTATGATGTGGCACAAAGGCCCTCGCTGGATGCCAGTGCCATGTTCTTGGACTTCCCAGCCTCCGGAATGGTGGGCAAGATAAACTTTTCTTTATAAATTACCCGGTCTGTGGTATTCTGTTATAGCAGGAGAAAATGGACTGGAAACACCAACCAACTAATATTTTTAGTTGATTATATGTGTTACAAAACATGACAGCCTTTGAGTGCTGTGGGAGGGAGTGTTGTAGAAGTGGGGGTGGGTGGTGCTAGGAAGGGCCTCAATGGGGCAGAGCCTGAGGTCTGAGAGGGAGCCAGGAGGGAGCCAAGATCCTACAGAAGGATCTTCCAGGGAGGAGAGGCAACAAGCACCAAGGCCCTGGGGAGCACCTGGACTTGTTTGAGGCCTGTGTAGCTGGGAAGTGCTGGGGGTGGGGGCCCTGGTGGAATTGAGGCCAAAGAGCGAGGCAGGGAGTGGCCTCCCAGCCCTGGAGACCATGCTCAGGGGGCTGCAGAGGTGAGCGAATGGCTCTGGGGTCTGACTAAGGTCATAATTAGTTTAAGAAACACGTATGATTCAGGGACGAAAGGACAGTGCTATGGGAGAGGAGATCTGGTCAGAGAGGGCTCAGAACCAGGTGACAGCCATGTCAAGGCCTCCATTGCCTGTGGTTGTAATCTCTGATGTCCAGGGCTGGGGCCCCTTCCTGCCTCAACCCTACTCTCCTCCCCCACCTGCCTCTCACGCTAGTCTGTGTTGGTCAGAGCTGGTGTTTCCCTGGAGGCCCCCACCCACCTCACTCCTGAGTGCTCCCCTCCATACAGCCCCTCCTGATGGGGAAGGATGGCAGATGCCAGTCCTGGGACAGCACCGTCCCCTCCGTGGGAGACTGAGTGGGCCTAGTCAGGGACTCCCCAGTTCCCACACTCCCTCCATCCTGTGCCTTGACACCTGCCTTCTTATCTTAGCTGCCCCTACCCTGGTCATCCCGGGCCCCAGCTGCCTGACCTCAGGCACTTGCCAGCTCATCTTTACCCAAAGGGCCCCCTGGCACAGGTTCCCTGAGAACAGCCTAACTTGTTTGTCTGATGCTGTTCCCAGAGGACTAATAAAGAGCTGGTAAGGGAGGCCTCAGTCTCACTCCTCTTAAGAAAAACAGCTGATAAGAAAATGCAAAGTGACACAGAGGACAGGGCACAAGGTGTGGCTAGAATCTCAGCCTCAAGCCCATGCAGACTTGGACAACTTTCCTGGCCTTCTTGAGCTCCTTCTGCCTGCAGGCTGGGGCGGGGGAGGGCTGCCTCCCTACAGAGTGGCCAGATGACTGACTGGGCTGCATAGGGCACGCGCAGTCAGGGACTTGGTGCAGCAGTGTCATATCACTGTTGTGTGGGGCTGTTGGTACGAGGTGGATCCCACGGTGCAAAGAGAGAGGGGTGGGTGGGTCCCAGAGTGGTCATTTTGCTGTATGATCTCGCAAGCCATGCAGCTACTTGAGCTTTGGTTTTGTCACCTGTAAAGTCAGAATAATAGCAGCTCTCAATTGGATAGAGAAGCTGCTTTTGCACTCAAAATCAGGTCCACCCCGCCTGCCTCCTTTCTGTCCTCCTATGCTTTAATTCAACATGTTACCTGCCACTCTCCCCATCTTAGATTCCGAAAGAAAACCATGGCAGAAAAATGCATGACAGCACATAATCCTGAGAGACAGGTGAGTGTGACCTAGTGGGGACCAGCTCAAAGGATTTCTAGCTGCCCTGTCAACAGGCTGCCTGCCTACCAACCCCGAGGATTCCCCTCCCGTGGCCTGGGGTTATGGTCCCTGCTGCTTCTACCACAAAGCCCCACCCGCAGTGCCTGGAAAGGCAGGTCGGCTTCTCAGGCACCATGACCCCTGAAGGCCAGCACTGCCTGGAGCTGCCCCAGTCCTCCAAGGGCCCCACTGCCTGGGGCCAGCCAGCCCACCCATAAGATGATCCTCTCAGGAACCCTAGGCCTCCTACTCTGGAGAAACCAGTGGGACAGGACCCAGAGAGAGAGGGAGGCTGGGGGTGTCCCTAGAGGGGTCTGTGGGTGGGTGGTGTGTGTCCCTGTGTATGTGCACATGTGGATGGATGGTTCATTTGTATCCATGCAGCACGCAGTCTATGTGTATCCTTGGCATGCCTGTGTTTATAGTATATGTGAATAATGTGTGTGTCTATGGTGAATGTGTGGTGTGTGTGTGTGTCAATGGTGCATGTATGTCTGTGGCATGTGTATCTGTGGTGTGTATCTCTGGTGTATGTGGTGTGTGTGGTGTGTGTGTACATGTGAGTGTGGTGTGTGTGGTGTGTGTATGTGTGTGTGGTGTGTGTATGTGTGAGTGTGGTGTGTGTGTGTGTGTACATGTGAGTGTGTGCGGTGTGTGTATGTGTGTGTATATGTGAGTGTGGTATGTGTGGTGTGTGTATATGTGAGTGTGGTGTGTGTATATGTGAGTGTGATGTGCGTGTGTACGTGTGTGTGTACATGTGAGTGTGTGTGCTGTGTGTGTATGTGTGTGTATATGTGAGTGTGGTGTGTATGTGTATGTATATGTGCGTGTGGGGTGTGTGGTGTGTGTATATGTGAGTGCGGTGTGTATGCGTGTGTATATGTGAGTGTGGTGTGTGTGGTGTGTGTATATGTGAGTGTGATGTGCGTGTGTACGTGTGTGTGTACATGTGAGTGTGTGTGCTGTGTGTGTATGTGTGTGTATATGTGAGTGTGGTGTGTATGATGTGTGTATATGTGAGTGTGGGGTGTGTGGTGTGTGTATATGTGAGTGTGCTGTGTGTGGTGTGTGTATATGTGAGTGTGCTGTGTGTGGTGTGTGTGTGGGCGCAGAACTGATGAGGACAGGCCCCTCACTACCCCTGGAGGTCCTCGCCCTTGCTGAAGGGTGCCTCTTGCTAAGGTGGAGCCCCAGCGAGCCAGTCGCTGGCCTCTGTCGCAGAGTCACTCGTTTCCTCACTTTCCTGTGTCCTCCTGCTCTGTCCCCTTGGACGCTCCTCTTCCTGCTCCAGTCCCCATTGAGGTTCCTTCTTGACCACCTCCCTGCAGAGTCAGCTCAGGCCCAGGCCTGGGGCCAGCCCTGCTGTGCCACCGCCTCTTGGTCAGCTCTGGGCTCCCTCCTCGTCCTGGGCCAGCCCTGCACGTCCTCCCGGGCTGCAGCAAGGCGTGGGTGACATCTCTATTTGGCTGATGTTCTGTCACGGTCTCCCAAGTCAAGGGAGTCCTACGGGGCCTGTGCCCAGCCTGCTCTGGCTCAGCTTCCCCCTGCTCCAGGCGGTGGCACGCTTGCCATCCCTCTGCATGGCTTATGTGGCAGCTGGTGACCAGCAGCCCCTTCCCATCGCCTGCTCTGGGTATTGGAAGGGGAACACACACTTCCCCGCCTCCTCCACAGCACCGGCCTGGTGCTGGGGAGTGGGTGGGAGGAAAGAGGATGTCTGCATGGGGTGAGTTCTGGGGAGGGTGTGACTGTCCCTGGTGAACGGGGAGGAGGGCAGAGATGGCCTTTGGTGTATGAGGGCATCTCTGTCCTCAGGCCCCACTTGTTAGAGTCACTATTGGTGGAGTTGTCTCTACTTCCTGCTGAAAGCACCCAGCAGGCTCCATGAGGGACAACTTTCCTCTGTCCCCTCTCTCACTTCCTGGATACAGTGAGCAGCCAGCTGCCCCATTTGACCTCGGTGCTCCTGTAGCACCTGATGCTGCCCCGTGATGTTGTGTCCAGTGGGGTGGCTGTTCTGTGTGGCCTCCTGGGACACCGGAACCAGACAGCAGACCTGGGTGACCATCTAGGCTCCACCTCTCCTTGCTGCATGGCTGCGGGCAGGTCACCTCACCCCACCCCCTCTTCCTTGAAGGGGAAGCATTGTCTACAGTGCTGGGTGGCCGTGAGCGGTGCAGATCGTGAATGCTGCAGGAATCACAGTCACCACTCTGTCCCCAAGGCTGGGGGTCAGCGGCTGCTACTGGTCGAGTGCCTCTTGACCCACGGACAGGCTCATTGCCAGCCAACAAAGAGAGCTGTAGGAAGAACCAGGAGGACACTGTATATTTCATAAACAATGCGGGTTGAAGCAGCTGAGCTCCCAGCGCCAGACCCACCAGTATTTTCCCAGCTCAGCCTATCTCACCCCTCAGCAGCACCTGATACTCATGGTCCCTCCTTCTATCTTTTCTTTCTTTTTAAAGATCTTCTTGTCCCTAGAATTCAGAGATCCCATCTCTCCTGCTTCTCCTTCCCTGTCCCTGAGCCTCCTTCCCTGGGGCCCTGTGCTCTGCCCACTCCCTAATGCTATTGTCCCCTGGCCCTTGCCGTGGCCCCATTTCTCCTCCCCTCTCCCCTTCCCTCCCTTCTCTTTCTCTCTCCTCTCTCCTTCTCTCCCTTCCCCCCTTCTGTCTCCTCCCTTCCTCACCTCTCACCTTGCTCTCTCTACCTCCCTGCTGAGCTCATCCCTGCTCCAGGAATTGACTCACAGGAGGCACATGGCAAGGGGGTTCTCTTTAGAACAATCGATCTTGATTGGAGCCATTTGTAGAACAGGCTTGGAGGGGCCAGGCTGAGATGGGGGCCCAGGGTGCAGGTGATCTCATCATTCAGGTGAGGAGATGTGGAGTCAAGGGGATGGACACAGAAGGAGGCTTCTGCAGCTGCTCAGGGGTAGAATCCACAGGCCTGTGAGGGTGAGAGGGAAAGCAATAGCCCAGCATGACCCTGGATCTGCAGAGGAGGAGCAGAAGGCTGGGGGGCGAGGGAGGAGTCCATTTTGGGATGTGTTGTATGTGAGGTTCCAGGGGGCATCTAGGGGCACAGGGGTGGGGACACAGGGCTGGGGACAAGGATATGGCTTGGACTAGAGTTGACATGGGTCACTCTCAAATGTTCCTGGAGGGCCTACTGCATGCCAGGCACAGAGCTGGATACAGCACGGCACAGGAGTGGCAATTAAGACCACGGGAATGAGAGTGAAGGGTGAGGGGTGGGCCCCGGGAAACACCATGCACCAAAGTCCATTTTCAAAGGCTTCCAATCATACTCAGAAAAAAGCCAGACCCTTCCCAGTGGCCTCCAAGGCTCTGTGGTCTGGCCCACACTCCACTGCCCCTTAGCACTATGTGGCCGTCTTGCTGTTCCTTGACCCGACCGAGCACACGCACCTCTCAGGGCCTTCACACATGCTGTCCCTGCGTGGGCAGATGCCTTACCCAGGCAGCCGTGTGGCTCCCTCTCTCACTTTATTAGCATCTCTGCCTTAGGCCATCTTCTCAGAGAGGCCTTTTCTTACCACGTTATTTAAGACATCTCCCCTGTGTTACCCCTCCATCCCCTTATCCCATTTTATTTTCTCCATATTATTACCTGAAATTGCATTATCTAACTGTGGGTTTATTTGCTTGCTCTCTGTGTCTTCCAGCAGACCTCATCTCTCCAGGGGCAGGCTCATGGTCTTTTCTGTTGGATCATCACTGCTTGGCCCATAGCAAAGGTTCAAAACATACTTGTAGAATGACTGAATGAGGGAACAAGGCACTGGGAAGGTAGGATGAGCCGGAGCATCTGTGTATTCCAAGGCAGGACAGGGTTTCACAAGAAAGGGAGTGTCACACTGCCGAATATGTTTCAGATGGATAAAGGCTGCAAAAGGAAAAAACAAAGCTATAAAACCACTATATCAAAAGAGAGGAGCATATTTTTATGATCTTGGGAGAAGGAAGGCCCTTGTAAGTAAGACACGAAATCCAGAAGCTACAGAAGAAAAGCCTGACAGCCTTGACTACATAAAAATCAAAAGCTTCTGCAAAGCCAGATACGTGATAAACAAAGTTAAAAGACATCTGATAGAATGGGAGAAAATATTTAAAACATGTACAATAGACAGCAGATTAATAGCATAACATATAATGAGATTCCATGAGCCAATAAGTAAAAACACACAACCCAGTAGAAAAAAATGAGCAAAGGAAAGGAATGGGTGATTCGTAGAATAGGAAATACTCATGGCCAGTGAACAGCCAAATAGATGCTTAACCTCCCCCATCACCAGGGAAATCAAAATAAAACAGTGAGAATCCATTCGGAGCAAAATCTAAAGGAATGACAAGGCTGCACTGGCAAGTTTGGAGAGATCCAGGGACCTCCTGTGCTGAGACAGGGGTGCAGTGCCTGTGGAGGGTGGGAAGAGAGCTGGGTCGGCTTGGCAACATTCCAAGTGCTCTTCTTGGGACCCAGAAACTCTGCATTTAGGAGCCTACCCTTGAAAAATGCTGAAGATGTTTGATGTCTCATGATTTGTACTGGCAAAAAAGAAAGTGGGGCTACGTGATTGTCCATCAGCAGGAAGGTGGTTGCAAGACAGAGACCATGTGGCAGTAGAAAGACTCTGCTCTGGCCCTGAGAGGTGCTCCCAGCTCATCAAGTGACAATAGAAGTGAGACAAATGACAGCACGGGCAGCACAGTCCCATCTGTATTTTTATAATCTTGTATGTGCATTCACACAGATGTGCACACACTCCTGCTTACATAACTGCATGCAGTGGTGGGTATTTCAGGAGTGAAATATACAGCTGTCAATAACAGGTAGCTCTGGGGAGTGAGATGGAGCTTGAGGAGTGACTTTCCATCTTTGTTTGCTTCTTTTATTATAGAATTTTAGCAACTAAAATACATTACTATTGTAATTTTTTAATAAATTAAAAATAACAGCATTCAAGAAGTGTGCAGCGGGGGTATGTGGTGCCATTGGGTCAAGACAGAAGAGGCCTGGAGATTGGGCACCAGTGTGAACCTCAGGGGCCTGCATAAAAATAACAGCATTCAAGAAGTGTGCAGCGGGGGTATGTGGTGCCATTGGGTCAAGACAGGAGAGGCCTGGAGATTGGGCACCAGTGTGAACCTCAGGGGCCTGCGGGGAGGCTTCAAGGCAGGATCGTGGTGGAAGCCACGCACTAAGTTACCCATTGGGGCTGGCCCTCTCCCAGGCCTCCGCAGAATGCTGGGAGGCAGATTCCCATCTCCCCACTCTTCTGGTGTATACTGAGATGAAATCCAAAGTCTCTCGGGGCAGGGCAGGAGGGACAGAGCCAGGGCCAATCCCACCAGGCAAGCTCTGACTCCTCTCCTGGTGCCATTAGGGACTAGGGGGCTCTGGCAACATGAGGTGGCAGAGTGTCGGCTGTCGCATCACCTTTCAGCTCAGTGTTCATGGGTGGGGGAAGCAGCTCCTGGCAACCTCTTTCCACCCCAGTGACTTCATGCTCTGGCAACATGAGGTGGCAGAGTGTCGGCTGTCGCATCACCTTTCAGCTCAGTGTTCATCGGTGGGGGAAGCAGCTCCTGGCAACCTCTTTCCACCCCAGTGACTTCACGTTCCCCTTCCTTGAGGCCACGGCTGCCTTCTTCTCATGGAGACCCCACAGTACCTGGCCCATACCCAGAGTAGCCAGGACACATTGCTGTAGGGATGGGGCAAGACCTCTGGGCAGATGTTGAGCCAATGGGTGAATACGTGCACCTGCAGTTTGGGGAAGAAGCTCAGCTGGACGCAGACCTCTGGATGGCATTTCAAGCCATGAGAGGGTGAAGGCACCAGGAAGTGGGTGCAGAGAAGAGCAGTGGGCCCTGCACAGAGCCTTGGGCTTCCCCACACAGGAGAACACAGATAGCCCAGCACCCGTCCTCACTGCTGTGCTGAGCCCATGCACAGGGCCCCAGGGAGGGGAAGGACTTCCCTGAGGCCACCCAGATAGCACCTAGGTCTGCTGAGCCCCAAAGCCTGCCATCTCTCTGCTCTATTTCAGTCCTAAAATCTCATCTTTGTTTTATTTTGTTTTACCGCCCTCCTGCACAACAGCTAATTTGGTGATTTAAGACAGCTATGCTGTTTTGTCTTCATTTCTGCCTCTGACCTTGGTCCTTGAGCTCACAGGCTGATTGGCTAAGGTTTGAAATGTTGGAAGGACACTGGGAACAACTGCAAGAGTCCAGAAAGCATGGAGATGCAACCAGGGGTAGTGGGTTGACAAGTGTTCTGAGGCCCATGTCTTCAGCCAGTGGTGCCAAGGGGGTGGAGCACAGGGACAGGCTAGTCCTCTCACATGGCGAGGATGAGGCTCTGACACAGAGAAGGGAGATGCATGCACCTGAGCTGCAGAAGCACCAGGGCCTCCTGGCCACCCAATGTTCTGTTTCTCCAGGTGACACTGATGCATTCCACCCTCACAGCCCACCATGGTGGGCACCATGGCTCTCTTGCCCTCTATACAGGATGAAGGACATGGACAACCAGGAAGGGGCAGGGCCAGAATTCCAGACCAGGCTTGTGTGACGTCACATCTCAGCTTTGTAACCAGCACACAGTAGTGTCTCTGCATATTTGGTAAGGGTCCATGCTTAAGAGTTTTCTACATGTTTTCACTTAGGTCTCACAACGACCCAATGGGTTGGGTGTTATTGGCTCCATTTTATAGACAATGCAACAATGGGAGGTCCAGGAAAGTCAATTAAGGTCTCCCTCCACCCTCCGCCAGTAGGCTCCAGAGCTTGCATTCTGAACCCCCCCACTCCCTACACCCCCCAGAACTGTTGCCTCTTTGGGCTTTGCCCAGCCCGTCCGGCTGGAAAGGTGCATAGCAGAGCTCTCCTCCACATGGTGCCAGCCTCTTTCCTTTTCCTTTTCTTCTTCTCTGAGCCTCAGTTTTCTCATCTGCAAAATGGGGATAAGATGCCCTCATTATAGGGTTATCAGGAAGATGAATGAGATGATGTATGTAAAATGCTGGGCTTAATGGCCAACTGTTGACTGATGGCAGTGGTTAGGAATATTTCTGAGGAGACTGGTTATCATGGTTTTTTGTGTGATGGCCTCAGCTCTTGGTCACAACAAGATTGGGGGGAAAGCATGAATGGCTGAGAGTAAATCCATCCTAAATGCAGGGACAGATGTCACAGGAACTTCTTAATAGCCCTGGGCATGATGGAAGTGGCTCAGATCTTGTCTTACCCCAGGGAGTAACTGGAGCAACCAGCATCTGCAGGTATGTCTGTGGCTCTGGATGGGGGCTCCTCCAGGGCAGGGCCTTGACTAATTCACCTCTGTCAGTTGTCATGCAGAGGACTGCTCACGAGACCCCAGAGAACAAACCCGTTCTCCCTTTCTCTCCCCCCTTGTACATGTGTGTGCGTGCTCACATACACACATGCACACACACATGCTTACATGAGCACATGGTCTCACTCTCCTGGGTGGAGTCTGATTGCAAGTCTGGGACCGCGCTAGGGGAGCAGGTGAGGTCACAGTCTGCAGCAACTGCCCAGCCCATGTGGCCTCTGTGTTAGGCACAGAGGAGATGCAAAACACTGTTTGCAAAGCTGCCACTTGACAGCCTGGCCACAGAACAGGGCTGTAACGCCATTTGTCCTCTCACAGCCGGTCACAAGCTCCTGCTCAAATGTGGGGAACTGTGTAACTACCTTTGCATTTTCCCCAGCGACCAGCACAGAAAATGGTCAAAAGTCACTAAGTGAATGGATCCAGCGGGTAAATGATGCAAATGAATTCTGTGCAAGATGATGACGGTAAGCCATGCCTATTACTTAGAATACAGGCTCACTCTTGCTGTAAAATGTAGGCTTGCTGTAAAGATGACAAAATAAATGAGGTGTAGACAAGCTCTGAATCTATTGCCCCCTCACATGGTGGGCTGATTATAAGCATGATGGGCTGATACAGCAGCTCCATGGTGTCGTGGACCAGGCTCTGCTAATCACAAGAAACAGCTTTCACCTCTCAGTCTAAGGTGGCTGCTCTACCTCCTGCCATCACATCCACATTCCTGCTGGCAAGAGGTGGGAAGAGGACATGGAAGGAACCCTTCTTGCTCTGAGGTTGCTCACATTTGACTGACCAGGACTTAGTCTTGGGACCACACCTTGCTGCCAAGGAAGTGGGGGGAAGTGGTCTTTAGCTGGGTGGTCATGTGCCCGGCTTAAACTCAGAGGGCCATCTACTAAAGCAAGGAGAGAACGGACATCAGGGCCAAGTTGTTTTCTGCACCCCACCTCATTTTGGAAAGGTGGAATGGCCTGTTCCTTGAATGTGTGAGGTGGGGTAGAGAGGTCATACTAGTGTGACTCTGGGTGACGGAAAATGGCAAGAGAGGCAGAGAGGGGCATCTGTTTGAATAGATGGATGTTACTGAGGGGCTCAGGGGTGTGTGGAGTCTCTCAGGGGTAGGGTGGAGAGTCTGCGAGCCCTCTGAGAGACACAAAGAACAGAAGGTGGCAGTAGCAACAGCCAGCCTGTGATCTGCTCTGTGCTGGTCTGTGTTCTAACCCAGACACATGGACAGAGGGCATGGTTGGGTGGGACCAGACTCACAGCCCCTTGGACAGCAGATGTGATTCAGTCACCCCCACCATGGAAACTGCACAGTGTTGTCAGCAAATCTGAATAAGCTGCGTAAGCTGCCAGCATTTACAAAATTAGGAGCTATCCAGTTTCCCTTAAAATATCAGTGACACAGGCAAGGCTGGTGTGACCCCCCCTTGAGGTGACAGTTGGTGGCCCTGGGCAGTGGCTGGGGGCTCTGGCTTGCCAGCCACCTTCCCCTCCCCCCAGCCTACTTCCCTCCTTTGGCCCCCTCTGCCCATGTAGAGAGAGGAGCGGGCAATCTCCTCTGTGTCACTGAGAGGCCCCATAGTGTCTCTCATGGTATCACAGGGCACATCCCTCCCTGGAGGACAAATGTTCCGCTCATTCCCACACACTCTGTTCCCAGGAGGGGCCAGCCAGGATGTGTCAGCAGAAAGGACAGAGATCCCTTAAATGAGGATTCTCTGCCGTGGAGAGGAAGTCCGGAGGAAGGCAGGCCGAGACACGTGGCAGGACCCAAGCCCCACCATCCTCTGGATGTGGCCCAATCCTCGAGGTCCCAGACGGGCCCTTGCACCAGCCACGTTCTCTGTCTTCCAAGTGAGCAGCAGATCCCTTAAATGAGGATTCTCTGCCGTGGAGAGGAAGTCCGGAGGAAGGCAGGCCGAGACATGTGGCAGGACCCAAGCCCCACCATCCTCTGGATGTGGCCCAATCCTCGAGGTCCCAGACGGGCCCCTGCACCAGCCACGTTCTCTGTCTTCCAAGTGAGCAGCCTGAGGGAGGACAAAGAAGTGGGCAAAGGTGCCTAGGACCTGTTTTTGTAGGAAGTTTCCAGAAGCTCCATGCGGCACTTTGCTTCCCTCCCACTGGTCAATCGTGAGGCCACCCCTAGCTGCCGGGGAGGCTGGGGAATGGTCTTTATTCTGGGTGGTCCCATGCCTGGTGCAACACTGGGCAGTGTCACTAAGGAGGACAGGAAAACAGATACAGGTGGGCTATCGCAGCCCCTGCCACAGGGGCTTACAGAGTTTCTTGTTTAACCTTCATCTTGTGCCATGTGGGGCATGAAATACTCCATCATAGGGAGGAGGAGAAACCGTGGCACAGGGAAGTTCCGTGATGCATGAGGCCTCAGCCTGTGGGTGGCTGAGCGTTCATTTCACACGTGAATTTCCCCCAAAGCTGGAGCCCACACGTGACCCTGGTGGGTGCTTTGGTGCTTTGAACCCCAGCTCTAAACCCATGGCTGATCCCAGAGAAGTCCAGACACCCAATACCACCACTGACTTTTAAAGTTTCTTGCCGCTGGATGGAACTGCTATATTTCCTCTTATTTGGTGGTGGTTCTACTGTGTCATTTAGCCCAGACTACTGAATAAGGGACCGAGTATACGTGTGGGATGTCCAGACACCCAATACCACCACTGACTTTTAAAGTTTCTTGCCGCTGGATGGAACTGCTATTTTTCCTCTTATTTGGTGGTGGTTCTACTGTGTCATTTAGCCCAGACTACTGAATAAGGGACCGAGTATACTTGTGGGACGCTAGAAACCCCTGGGCCTGTGGGGATGGAGCATCTCTGGAGTGGAAGAAGAGATGGCGAAAGGAAGGGGTCTCCCCCGGGGTGGAAAAGCTGCCCGAGAGGCTGAGAAGCCCCCACAAAACAAAAACAGGTTGATATCATCCAGCAGCTAGTTACTTATTAGCTCCATTGTTTTCGACATCACCCTTGGCCTAAATTCAAATGTGGCTTTATTTTGCAAGCGGCTTTGTGTGTGGAGAGACATCCGGGGTTGATAATGCTGCAGACTGGGATATTTTGGTTCTCTTTATTTAAAGGGAAGATCTTGCTGCCACCCGGCCCCACCTCACCCTCCAGATTGGAAACTATGTGACCCTCACAATGGGGTTTCAGTTGGACACCTCTGGCCAGATTTCCGAGCTAAAAGGAACATAGGACCTCTTGGGGGCCAAACACATGCTCTGGACAGCTGGGTATGATGCTTTGTCCTGTTCGTTAAAAACAAAACTTAAACTGAGCAAAGAATTGCTTTAAAATCAAATATTTGTTGGCACATGCATGTGTCCTGTCGGTTAGAAAACATGTTTTTTATTTTAATAGTAGATTTCCCTGGAAAGAACAATGGCAAAATCAAAGGAGACAAGTGTTTGGTGGGGCAGAAAGAACAAAATCCCTTGCCCAAAAGTCTTGCGGTTTGGTGAGCGCCAAGCTGCTCATGGCGCCTGCCTCCCGGCTGTGTCAAAGGACAGGGTTCACAGTTAGTTGACAGCAGCAGCGTTGCTACCTGGGTCCCACGGGGGCACTGGTGCAAACATTCTGGAGCAGGGTTTTAAGCAGCATCTCATAGCTTGGGCCAACCTCTGTTACTCGGGCCTGGCTGGGTGCCCCGAGCGTCTGGGACCACTGGGATGATCCTGGGTGTGCAGGATCTGAGGCTGCTCCCCACAGCCAGGGCTCTCACTGCCATGCTGCAGCCCTGCTGAGGCCACAGCTGGGGCGACCAGACTTGGAGCTTTGACCCTGGGTAACTGTCAGTAGCCTGGCTCGAGAATGTGGCCCGGAGCCCAGTGTCTGTCCAGACAAACAGATGCTGTCTCCCGGGGCTTTTAAAAGCAAAATATACAGAGAAGAATCCAGAGAACAGAGAGGGAGATTTGCGGAGATCAGGCAGTGAGCAGAGACCCCGGAGTAGCACTAGCTACGGGGGACAGCACCGATCCAGAAGGGAGAGAGTGGACAATGTGGAGGGCAGGGAGCAGGAAGTGCAAGGGACTGAGGCACTGCCGTCGAGGCCGGGGCTGGGGGGACTTCCACAGTTGTGGCCGGGCCTTCAAGCTGCTGCCAGGCACCCAGCAATGCTGCTCCATGGAGAACAGCTCCTGCAGCTGCTTCCTCAGACAGACTTTCAACTCCATCCCCTGAGCTACCTGCCAGGTATAACGCTCACATGCGCTTGAAGGGACATTTTCAGGACTTAAGCTCTAAGGAAGGGGAGAGATGAGAGCAGCCAGAGTGTGCACAAAGATGGCTCAGTCCTCCAGTGTTATAGCCCCTTCTCCACCTCTTCCAGGAAGCCCTCCCTGACTGCCTCCCCACCCACAGTCCTCAGCCTTCTCCTTCATTGGGGTGGCCACAGAACTTGTCCCAGAGAGTTCCCAGCCTCCTGCTGTGGCCTTACTCTTCAGCTTCCTGTTCTACCTCCAACCCCAGCCACAAGCTCCCCAAAGGAAGGGACCACTTCTGAGCATCCATGGGTCCTTGCAGCACTGAACACAAAGCCTAGAGCATGGCTGAGGCTCAGTACATACTACTAGGTGGGCTGGAGAGCTCACCTGTACAACTCATGGGCAGGGTCCTATCTGCAGACAGCCTCACCTGTGCCCCTAAACACAGTGCCCCAATGGCCTCTGCAGACAGAGGTGAGGGCTCTCTGTGGCCTCTGCTCTTAGCAGGGCAAGAGGGGGGCATTTAGTCATGACCTTAGGAATGAAGGCAGGTGGCAGAGCCCAGCTGGTGAGTCGGCTGGGCTTTCAGAGAGAGCCAAGTGCACAGGCCAGACTCAGGGCTCGACGAACTTGAAAAGGTGGGGAAACTTTCACTTCTCAGCGCTCAATTTATACTTCCTGGGGCTGGCTATCTGCACCTTGGCCATTAGCTAGGTCATCTTACAGAAGAAGAAGCCTTTGGGCTTGCCTGGAGCAGGGGAGGGGGAGCTGGAGGGACCAGCTTGTGGAGCAGACAGGCCACAGGCTGTGAAGAGCCCCTCGCCCAGGCCCGGCCCCACCCCTCCCTGATGTGCTGTCTTGCTCCACATCCTGGCTCTCCTGTCCATTCCCCTTGGGCTTCGAGCTCCACGAGGGTAGACAGTGGCCCCAGCTGCCGGCACTAGACCCAGTGCCAAGTCAATGAGGTTTGCTGGGTGAAAGACAGGTGAAACACAGAGGACAGTAGGCTGGTCTCTTCGGGTGTGGTGGGGACAAAATGGAGCATGGGGTGCAGGGCTAGGCTGGGGAAGGGGCCCTGAGGACACTGGTAGAAGGGTCTTGGTGAGTGCCCCACGGAGGGGTGGACTCCAGGGTTGGTGGGGGCCTGCATAGATGTTACCCTCACAGCATGGCCCATCCACATGCACATCCCACCCTTGGGCAGGACTCTCGCAGACCAAAGGTCAAGCTGCCCTCTTCCCTCACCCTGAGCACACACATGAGTGCACACACACAAAGGCACATGTGTACACGGCACACGTGTGCACACCTACACTCCCTGAGACAGCTGAGAAGCCCGCCCGAGGTCAGAAGAGCTTGGGCAAAGGTCAGGAGCCATCATTATGCATCCAGTGAGAAGGACAGTCCCTGCGCCCACCACAGACATCACTGTAAAGAAGCAGCGAGGGAGGACACAGGTGGAAAGGCAGGCTTAGCTGTTGTCAGTAGTCACATCCATGGTCCTGGGTAGATGCTCAAAGACACGTAGTCATTAACTCCCCCGAGCTCATTTGGTGTGTATTCTAATTCCCCTTTTACAGATGAGCAAACAGAGAGGTAAGAAGTGTGGAGGCAGAGATCTGAACCCAGGTCAAGAGGGTTCCAAAGTCTATGCGCTTTCCACACAGTCCCAGCCCCATTCTGCAAAGTGGCCTCAGGCAGGACATGGACTGGGTGGGCTCATGGACACCTGGGGCATGGGCCTTCCTTACTTGGCTTTGGAGTAACAACCAGCCCAGCTGACTAACTCATGCTGAAGCTCCATCAGGCCAAAGGGACTTGCCTGTTCCCCCAGCAGGCCCTCCTCCCTTGATGTAAAATCCAAGTCGTCTTGCCATTACCTTAATTTTGAAGGAAAAGAATGAAAAATGAAAATGAAAAACAATGGCAAAGCCCAGTAACAAGTTTAGGGATTGCTCAGAAGCCCTTCAGCCATAATGAGCTGGTCCTGGGGCTTTCTCATTGCTGGGTCCATCTAGAGAGGGCCTGACACAATCCCAGCTGCCCAGACCTGTCACTGAGGGTGCCAAAGACACCCAGGTGACAATGGATGAGCCACCGAGAGGCCTGGGTGGGGTACAGGCTCTGCAAAGAGATGCTTCCCTCTCTGGACCTCATCAGACAAAAATGACTACAACAGCCCAGGGATCGCTGTTATCAGCGTGGGGTGGGGTTTCCATATGATCCCTGCGTGGTCCTGTACTCTTCCCTCCTCAACCATGATTCAAGCCACAGCTGGCCAGAGGCAGGGCTTTGAGTGGGATGGTCACAGCAAGCAGCTCAGTGCCACCAATGACTTTTAGAGACAAAGGTTTCTTTTTTTTTTTTTCCTTTTTGTCTTTTTTTACTGACCGGTAACGGGATCGCAACCCTTGGTGTCACGCCTGCACCGCGCTCAGCCAGTGAGTGGGAACCGGTCTCCACATGGGATCCGAACCCTCGGCGGGAGCGCCGCCGCACTCCCAAGCGGTGCACTCTCCAGTGCGCCACCGGGCCGGCCTGAGACAAAGGTTTCTGATTTACAGGTTTGGCTGTTCTGAGGCCTGGAATCAACAGAGGATCTGGGGTAACAAGAGTGAGCAACTGGACTGTCCCCCCGGAGTGTAGATAAGGAGCTGTCCAGTTCTGTGTGTGACAGGGGAGAGTGACTGGGGTGCTCAGGTAGGGACCTAAACTGCAAGAGCCGCAGGGCCAGGTTCCCAGGCACCTAGAATATGGGAGGTGGCAGTACTAGAGCCAGGGTGTGACAGGATTGGAGAGTGGGCCCCACCCTGGGGCTGTGGCCTGGCCACACCTGGGCTGAAGAACCCTCACGCCAGCCTTCTCACTGCCTGGCAAGGACATTTCACTGGCCAGAAGGTGTGCTGCTGGACTGTACCAAGACTTTGCCCCACCCCATCTGCCCTGCCTGTGAGCACATCCAGCTTTGTGATAGCCTGGGGCAACCATATGTCCCAAGAATGAAAGACTGCTAATCAAGATGGTATATGTTGGGGTGGGCTAAACTGCTGTAGCAAAAAAGACCCCAAAATGTTATGGCATAAACCCAAGAGAAATGTATCATTCTCTCATTGAACACCCCAGGATGGAAGTTCTGGGTTGGCAGGGCATCTGCTCCACAAAGTCTCTCAGGATGGCAGCTCTGTGATCTCCAACACAGGGCCTCAAAGGCTGTCCTGGGTGTCACCAGCCTGTTGAGTGGGAAGGAGGAAGCTTGGAGGGGTCTGTAGGACAGAATTTTAGGGCCCAGGACTGGCAGTGGAGCACCTCTCTGCTGCTCACATTCCTTGCCTAGAACTTGGGCACATGGCCACATCCAACCAGAGGGGGTGGGGGTGGGGGGCTGGGAAATGTACCCTGGCAGGTAGCCCTATGCTTGACAATACTTCTGGTCCTATGGACAAAGGGGAGGGCAGATGCTTAGAGGGGTAGTATGGAAAGGAAGCCTCCTCCTGTGTCCTTGTCATGGACCCAGGGGTGAATATCGTCCAACTTTCAGGCAAAGTGGGGGAGCACCAGTCCTCCACCAAGCACAATTGCCCTGAGGAGAACGTGGCAGGGCTCCAGTCTCCCGGCACATGGCTGTGCATTCCTGGGCCAGCCCTCATCCCAATCCCCAGCCAGGTCAGATTCTACTTGCTGGCCCCCACCCCCAGGAAGCACAGAAATTGAGTTCTGATCTCCCTGAATGGTCATCCATCCAGTTTCATTCGGCTCAGACTTCCAGTCCACAATGAGCAACTGCTTTGTTCCAAGGCTTGTGCCAGCCCCATGTGGTGGGCATGGGGGCCCTGCCCAGGAAAGAGCAAAGTGTCAAAGTCAGCAATTGTTCACTGCACTCAACTCTGGGCTCAGCACTGCGTAGGCTCAGGGAGTCAGGGGGAAGATGCGGGAGACACAAACCAAACAAACATATCACAGCAGTGGGGATGAGATCAATCTCAGGGTCCAGCAGGGCTGGGCAGGTAAACAGCTTGTGAGTAAGGGACCAGGTGAGAGATCACCTGGAGGGGTGGGGACTGTGGAGGGATGGCATGCCTATGCTCCTGCCGGAAGGGAGCAGCTGCTCTTCAGCGACAGCTGCTTGACATCTGGCAGGAATTGGCACCTAGGATGGCCAGGTCCTCAGAGTTGTCTAGAGAAGCCAGAAATGCAGGGTGTGTGTGTGTGTGTGTGCACGCGCGCGCGTGTGTGTGTGTGTGAGAGAGAGAGAGAGAGAGAGAGGGATCTCCTGATTTTTCAGATGCTGACTGGAGTGTGTGTGTGTGTGTGTGTGTGTGTGTGTGTGTGTGTGTGTGAGAGAGAGAGAGAGATCTCCTGATTTTTCAGATGCTGACTGAAGGCTAAGTCTTGCTGCAGGTAAGATTGAGTCCCCTGGCCAGCCCTGCACCCTCTGCCATA
>NW_007733434.1:61992-63364 GCF_000696425.1 Galeopterus variegatus | reverse complement strand
TCCCAGAGGTTTTCCACATGATCCGGAGACTGCAGATGGAGCTGCATCTCTCTGGCAGGACTTGCTGGTGAGCAAAAGCCTGAAGTTGTAGGGTGGGGGGGTTCCTTTGTATAGCAAAGCTTTGACAAAGCACATAATCACCTGCTAATATATCTTCTTGCTAAGCCTGAACTTTGGTTCCCCCAGTTTCCACGCCAGCCCACCTGCACTGCATTTTTGGCAGGATGTGGAGGACCTAAACCAGGGGAATCTTCCTAAGCTCATGGCTTCTGTGGGTAATTAATGACACATGTAGCCTAATTTTAGGCTAGTGCACATCTGTCCAGTGTGGCCTGAGTAGATCTTTGCCTCAAGGCAGGGAGCTGGCCTCAGTGGCCAGAGGTAATCCTTCCAGCCTGGGACAGCAGTGACTAGGAGACTTCAGAGCCACTACACCCCAAAGGGGGCTAGACCTTAAAGTCATTCGTGGGATGGAAGGATTGCCATGTGCCTTTTCTTTCTTGTAAAGTAGGTGTTGGTGCCGAATTCTTCCATCAACCTTGACTGAGCTCCACTTGTGAAGTAGGCGACCGGGGTTTTGGCCTCCCTAATTTCCTGTCTAGCCCCCTTTCCCTCTCTCCTTCTTCTACCTCCATTCAAACCTGCTCTGGGTCAGCAGCAGAAATCTCATAAACTCATGCGCACTGAGGTACAAGTCACCGGGAATGGCTTAGAGGATGCCGTTCCAAGGGTTATTGGCATTTCAAAAACTCTATGGTTACTTTACCCAAAGGATCTCAGGCACAAGCAACCACGGATTCTGGAACATTTTCAAGTTCTGCTTACTTTTTTGTAGTGCCTGCCCTGAAGCCCCCTTGTAAACATATTTATTTTTCTTCATATACCACCGGTTTTCAAAGCCTTTGAATCCAATTAAAAACACTCACACACAAAATCCTACCTTAAAAACAACTTTGGATAAAATCTGGTCTTGCTGTCATTTTTAGGGCCTTAGCATGCCCTTGCCATCATTCATAGGGTTCCTGATTGGCAGAGCCCTGGTGAAAGAGACACCACATGCTTGGTGAGGGGCAGCTAGCTAGAGGAAGAGCTGCCTTGAGTCTTATGGCCATGTCAGGAGGAGGAGGACTGAGGCTGGCTGGTCAGCTCAGGAGGTTAGAGTGTGGTGCTGATAAACCAAGGTCCAGGGTTTGATCCCTGTACCGGCCAGCCAAAAAACAAACAAAAAAAAAAAGAAAAAAGGAAGAGGAGGATCAAGCGGCCCCATTCCTGAGCCAACGAGCCCTGCCACTGTCTGTGAATACACAGGCCCATCTGCAGAGGACTTGGACCAAGTGTCAAGCAAGTAATGCTGATTAGGTCCCAGGTCAGC
>NW_007733434.1:55948-61242 GCF_000696425.1 Galeopterus variegatus | reverse complement strand
CATCTGCAGAGGACTTGGACCAAGTGTCAAGCAAGTAATGCTGATTAGGTCCCAGGTCAGCCCATAAAAGCTCTTTAAATCCAAAAGTGCTTGAAGCTTAAGATCATTAGTTATAGTTTTACGGTGCTTTGCTCATTCATTCATTCATTCACTCACTCACTCTCATTTAATCAACAAATATTTACCAAGTGCCTACCAGACACAGTGGTATACTAATTGGGTTTGGGCAGTTACTGTGACATAGACCAGAATGACAGTGGCGGAAACAGAACAGAGGCCTAGCTCTCTCTTGTCAAAGTCCCGGCTGCTATTTGCTCAGGCCCTTCTAACTTGTTGTTTGGTATATTAGTCATTTCTGTTGCTTATAACAAAATACTTGAAAATGGGTGATTTATAAGACAGTGAAATGTATTGCTGAAAGTTTCTGAGGCTGGGAAGTCCAAAGTCCGGAGAACACAGCTGGTGAAGGTCTTGGTGGTGGTGACAGTGATGGCAGGGTATCACACTGCAAAAATGGCGGAGCAGAGCAGAGAGAAAAGAGAGAGAGACAGACTCTCCTCTTCTTTTAAAGCCCTCAGAACCACGCCCCTGACCACCACTTTTAATGTATTAACTACAGCACGGTCCTCCATCCAATCATCTCTTCAAGGCCCCACCTTCCAATTACCATAATAGGATTTCTCACCCTCTTAACAATCACAGTGGGGGCCAAGTTTCTAGTACATAAAACTTGGGGGACACAACTCAAGCTTCAGTGAGTTTGGGGGGGGGCATATTTCAGTCCACTACAGTCAGCATTTCTGGAGTGAAGCCCCTGTTTGCAAGGTCCAATGTGACACCCTCACCTCACACCTGTATTGTGCCAGTACCCCCACCTCACACCTGCACTCCACCAGCACCCCACATCCCACTTGTATTCTGTCAACACCCCCACCTTGCACCTGTATTTTACCAGCACCTCCACCTTGCACATGTATTCCACCAGAGAGAGGAGGTTAAGGAGGAAGGGACACAGGAAAGTTGTGTTTGTCATATCCACTCACATTCCATTGGCCAGAACTTGGACATGTGGCCACACCCAGATGGAAGGAGACTGGGAATAGTGGTCTTTATTTTGAGGAGATCTATTACTGTGAGAGAGGACAAGGGACTAAATATTGGGGGACAACAAGCAGGCTCTGACAAAGTTGGTGAATAAAACAGATGTGCTTCCACCTGATGGAGCTCACAATCCAGATGGGGAGATGCATTAAATAACAAACGAGCCTAAGAGTTAACGATTCCCTCTGCGATGAGGGGTGTACGGGGGTGCACAGGGTGCTGTGAGAGCAGCTAACAAGGGGTTAGGACAGTCTTCTCGGAGGAAGGGACATGAGTGCCGAGACCTACAGGATGATAGGCTAGGAGGAAGGGGAGAAGTGGGAGAGGCAGAGGGAGTGGCATATGCGAGGGTCCTGTGGCAGGAAGGAAGGTGGCACTTAGGAGGACCAGGGAGGGGCCAGTGTGGCTGGAGCCCAGGGGTGATGGGAGGAGATAAGAGGTGGGGGCTGGGACAGGCAGGGTCCTGTAGCATGGCAGGTGTTCGGCGACCTCCAGCTCAGGGCAATGGGAAAGCCTCACCGCAGGAAGGCTGGATGGAGGGTGACTCAGCCGCAGCTGTGGTTTTAGATCACTCCACTCTATTGCTTGCTTTCTCTGGAAACGGGGACCCCTGAAGCTCAGCTAAGGTTACGGGGTTCAGAGGGGGAAGGGGTCCCTCTGGCACTGGCAGCAGAGGATGACACTCACACACAAAATCCTACCTTAAAAACAACTTTGGATAAAATCTGGTCTTGCTGTCATTTTTAGGGCCTTAGCATGCCCTTGCCATCATTCATAGGGTTCCTGATTGGCAGAGCCCTGGTGAAAGAGACACCACATGCTTGGTGAGGGGCAGCTAGCTAGAGGAAGAGCTGCCTTGAGTCTTATGGCCATGTCAGGAGGAGGAGGACTGAGGCTGGCTGGTCAGCTCAGGAGGTTAGAGCATGGTGCTGATAAACCAAGGTCCAGGGTTTGATCCCTGTACCGGCCAGCCAAAAAACAAACAAAAAAAAAAAGAAAAAAGGAAGAGGAGGATCAAGCGGCCCCATTCCTGAGCCAACGAGCCCTGCCACTGTCTGTGAATACACAGGCCCATCTGCAGAGGACTTGGACCAAGTGTCAAGCAAGTAATGCTGATTAGGTCCCAGGTCAGCCCATAAAAGCTCTTTAAATCCAAAAGTGCTTGAAGCTTAAGATCATTAGTTATAGTTTTACGGTGCTTTGCTCATTCATTCACTCACTCACTCTCATTTAATCAACAAATATTTACCAAGTGCCTACCAGACACAGTGGTATACTAATTGGGTTTGGGCAGTTACTGTGACATAGACCAGAATGACAGTGGCGGAAACAGAACAGAGGCCTAGCTCTCTCTTGTCAAAGTCCCGGCTGCTATTTGCTCAGGCCCTTCTAACTTGTTGTTTGGTATATTAGTCATTTCTGTTGCTTATAACAAAATACTTGAAAATGGGTGATTTATAAGACAGTGAAATGTATTGCTGAAAGTTTCTGAGGCTGGGAAGTCCAAAGTCCGGAGAACACAGCTGGTGAAGGTCTTGGTGGTGGTGACAGTGATGGCAGGGTATCACACTGCAAAAATGGCGGAGCAGAGCAGAGAGAAAAGAGAGAGAGACAGACTCTCCTCTTCTTTTAAAGCCCTCAGAACCACGCCCCTGACCACCACTTTTAATGTATTAACTACAGCACGGTCCTCCATCCAATCATCTCTTCAAGGCCCCACCTTCCGAGTCAGCTTGCCACTGTTCTATAGAGGCTGGCCGGAGATGCAAGAGCCGTAGGGGAGAGACAAAGGACTTTCTTACTCACAGCACAGCACGCAGCATGAGCATCAGCATGTTTGCAGCAACTCCTCTCACCCCAGTCCCACGGGGGCAGTGTGGATGGCCCCAGATGGATGCTGCACATGCAGTGAGTTTCATTACAGGAGAGGAACCCTGAGCTTAGGGAACCTGGATCATTTAGAATGGGAAGTAAGCAGAGGAAGACACTTGATCTCCCCAGGCTTTTCAGAAGCAAAGGGCAGTCAGTGCTTCACTTACACAATGTGCAAAAATGGGAGAGACTCTTGCGGAATTATCTAATACACAGCAGCTTTATGAATGATAGCCCCAAACTGGAAACAGTCCAGGGGTCCATCCACAGGAGAACGATTATACTAATGCAATGGACCGTGTTCATGCAATAGCCGTCCTGATGGGTGTGAAGTGGTATCTCATTGTGGTTTGCATTTGCATTTCCCTTATGATTAGTGATGGTGGGCATCTTTTCAGGTGCTTGTTTTGCCATTGGTATATCTTCTTTGGAAAAATGTCTATTTAAATCTTTTGCCTGTTTTTTTAAAACTGGGTTGTTTTACTGTTGTTGCTGAGTTAATTAGAAGGTTTGAACCAGGGTAGTAACTTAGTCAGATTTGTGTGTTAGGAAGATCCCTGTGGTGGCCTCTTTGGAGTATGGATTGGAGGCAGGAGTGGAAGTAGCATGATCAGGCAGGAAACTGCTGCAATGGTCCAGACATGACCAATGGGAGCCTTAACCAAAACAGACCCTTAGAAATGGAAAGGAAGGGACGAGAAGCAGAGGCTTTAAGGAGCTGGAATGGGCAGGCTTGGTGAGTGCACGGTACCATGAGTGCGTGGGAGAGGGAGGACAAAGACCAGCATTGCCCAGGTAGTGGATGACCAAGTTCATCACCATGGACAGGGAGTCTTTTGGGAAAAGATTTGCAGACCCACCCCTGATAAACTTTACCCGCATGAGTTCCTACAGAAGTTGTCACACAGTGACTAACAATCTCTCTTCCAGACTGGTGGTTTTGTTAAAATATCATGCTTGGTCCTTTTATCCCTGGTTCTAAACACTCCCTGTCTCCCCCACCTCCATCACTTGGACAGTCACCTGGTGCCACTTTCCTCTTGGCCCCAGTACACCTGGGTCATCCAAATCTTCAATTCTGGGCTCTCTGCCTTTCCTCACAGTTTGACAACCTTCCAGAAATCTTTCTGGCTTTTGGACCATGGCTCCCTGGACTGCTTCTGACTTTGCCTGCTGCCTAGGTTTGGGGTGGGTGTCCAGCTCATAGGCATGTGTCCACTATGTGACTTGCCCCTGGCCATTGCCAGTTAGCCCAGGGTGGGGCCACTTGAACCAGAAATAGCCAATCAGAAACCTTTATAAGTCCTGATGCCAGGCTGTACCCCAAACCAAGAGAATCAGTGACTCCAGTGTGCAGCCAGGGCTGGAGCCAGGCTCCCCTGCTTCCATCAGGTCTCTGCTCAAATGTCACCTCCTCAGAGGGGCCAGCCCTGTCACTTCCTACTCTTTCACCTTGCTCATTTTTCCTGGAAATGCTCTCGATACAGGTCTCCCACAAGGGCTGGGAATCTCCTGTTTTGTTCACCACAGCACCCCCCACCCCCACAGGAGGAATGAGTAAAATTGCAGCTACAGCTAGGCTAACAGAATTTTGGCTATTTCTGAGGCCATCCTCCCTGGTAGAAGGCCTCCCTGGTAGATGGCTCCTAGTTAAATAACAAAGGCCTGGGACCTATACCATAATGGTTAGGTGCTTGGTCAGGGCCAGGTGAATGTCTTCACCTCTCTTCCTCAGTTTCTTCAGCTGTACAATGGGGATAATTGCAACTGACTCTCAGTGTGATTTTGAGGATTAAATGTAGGCATGGAAGTAAGGGTTTTGGCCTCAGTAAAGGTCCAATAGCATAATGATGGGTCACAAGCATGTAAGCTCCAACTGAAGCACTTAGAGTCCGATTATTTTCCGATTACCTGCTTTATTTAGTGATAGAACGCCTGTTATTACCACCTAGGAACGGCAGCCCAGAGAGGGGTGGCGCGCGGCCTGAAGGCGCACAGCCACAGAGCTTCAGGGCCAGGGGCGACCCCGGGCCTCCGCGCCGAGCCGCTAGCCCGCGGGGCGGCTTTGTGTGCCGCCTGATTTCCATCTCCCCAGATAAACACGCGGCGGGGGCCGCGACCTCGCTGCATAGCAAATGCCTCGGCTCCCCGCCCCGCGTGGGGCTCGCGAATGAGATGATTTACTCCTGTTTTGCATATTAATTGATCTAAATGCTACTTGTTCTGGGAACAATTAAGAGGCCCTCTGGCGCCCGGGGCCAGCGGCGGCGAAGTGGCGGGCGCCCCCTCCGGGCCGCGGGCCGGGTCGGGGGCGCGGGGGG
>NW_007733434.1:50335-54948 GCF_000696425.1 Galeopterus variegatus | reverse complement strand
CCTGCACTGGCCGCGGCCGGGGCATTTCCGTGCAGAGCCCCCGCGAGCGCCCTGCCTCCCCGCCCTGCGCAAAGGCACACCGAAGCCTCCGAGGGCGAGGCTGCACCTGCGCCCCTTCCTGAGGGCGGACCTGTGCATTCCCCCACGACCGCCCCACGAGGTGGGCTGTCGCTTTGATCCTCACTTTTCAGATGAGCTTGACTGACTCAGGGGCTAACAGGTGGTATGTGCCTCCTGACCGGGCCCCGGCCATGCCCTTTCCCTGCGCCCTGCTGCGGCTAGGGCAGGGCTGCGCAGCTACCCCATGACTTTTTCCAGAGCCAGCGAACTGAGACTGCCAGTGCCGCCAGCCGCGGAGCCACCGCGCTGCAGCACTGTGCCTTCAGACTGTCTCCAGGCGCACGGTGGAAGCGGACTCGAAGTGGGCTTCACCAGAACTGTTCCTCTCGACGTACACACTGCTACTTGCCTTCCCCAGTGTCTCCACCTTAGGACACGGGCACCAGCACCCACCTCACGGCTGGGGCTGGAAACCAAGCAATCCCGCTTGACTTTCTTCCCTGACACCTCCGGCTCTCACCCCACCCCCACCGGCACTTTCACAAGTTATGTGGGTTCCAAAATACCCAATGACTGGTCTCTGGTGGCACTGCCTCTGCCCACTAGCATGAGTGCCCCCCACTCTCCTCCTGGCTGCCACTCCCGCACTGTTTCCCAGGCAGGAACTGCAGGCAGCCTCTCAGGGGGTAATCAGATGCAGTCTCTGCATTGCCCCACCCGCGCCCCTTCAAGGGCTTCCCTTTGCGCCCAGAAAGCCACTCCCCTTCCCATGGCCCCTAAAGGACTGGAGGCCCCATAGGAATCAGCCTTCTTGCTGTCCCTCTGCCTCTACAGCATCCAAACCTCTTTTAGGAGAGCATATTTAAGAGGAGACATGAAGGATGAGGGGAAACCAGCCGGCTTAAAAGTGAGAGGAGCAGCATGGCAGGCGGAACAGTGAGTGCAAGGGCCCTGAGGCAAACCAGCGCTTGGCTGGTTCTAGGGTGGCCTGAGGCCTCGGCGGCTTGGTGTGCAAGGTGAGCCCAGACAGTGAGGAAAGCACCAGAGAGGTGGTCAGTGACCAGGCCTCTCAGGCAAGGCGTTTGAGTTTGAGCAGCAGTGTGACCGATCAGGAGCATTCACCCCTCTGCGTGACAATCTTGGGGTGCTTTCTAAGCTCCCCTGCCCACCCCCAGCACGCACACACACAGCTGTCTGTCCACAAGTCCTGTGGATTCAAGCCCCAAAGTCCCTCTGGCCAGGCCTCTGCCTTCTGTTCCCTCTGCCAAGACTTCTCACCTGGGTGACCACAACAGCCTGGGAACTGCTCCCTTGTCCCCACAGTGCAGCCTCATGCCCTCACCCCTAATCCAGATCTCTGGGCTTGCGGGTCACCACTGCCTTTCACCTGCCTGTTATCTGGGTCCTGCTAGCTCCTAAGGGCCTTCAGCCCCATCCTCAGGACAAAGGGCAGTGGCTCAGTTGATTGTCCCATGAAGGAATGAGGGGCCAGTACTGCCACATATTTAGACATTTCAGGGGAAGCCAGATTTTGATGTGAAATATCCCAGTTTTAAAATATAGGATCAAAATAAAAAATGTTTTAACACTGGTAGAACCAAACAAATTACATGTAGCAAATCTAGTCCAAGCACTGCCAATTTGCAGCCACTGCTACAGCATCGAGTACAGGACCTGACAATCAATCAATCCATTATTCAGTCAGCAATCCACAAGCTGGGACTGCTCTACAGCCAGAGCAGAGGCCCCACAGATGATCATTATCATATCCCCTGGCTTTTTCTGGTACTTTAAGGATTTCATGATTTCATTTAAACCTTTGATTCATGTAGAATTTATTTTGGTATAACATGTGAAATGAGGATCTAAATTAATTTCTTTTACAGATGGGTAGCCAATTGTACCAATACCAAATATGGATAAATTCTGTTTTAAATGCCAACTTGATCATATGGTAACTTCCTATATATATAGGATGACTTCCAATAATTTCTAAGTGATATGGCTATTCACTAAACTTCATAGTTTTAATTATTTTAGCTTTATAATAGATTTAAAATACATGTAAATAATTGATAGGATTATCTCTGCTCTTTACATATCTGTTTTCAAACTTTTCCTGGATGTTTATGCATGTGTATTTTTCCATATCAACTTTAGAATCAACTTGTCTAGTTCCAGAAGAAATCCTGTTGGTATTTTTTTATTGTGATTGTGTTGATGTGTAGCTTAATTTAGGGAGAACTGGCATCCTTATAGTGTTGAGTCTTTTTACCCAAGAATGTGGTATAAGTTCACATTTCTATCCTTCTGTAGCATTTAGAAGGTTTCCTTAACATAGGTTTTGCACATTTTAAACAAAGTTTATTTCTAGGTTGCTTTTGCAAACTGGGTCTTTTACCCATTATATTTTAGATCTGGTGGTTGTTTGTATATGTGCAGGCTACTGATAACAGAATGCTAATTTTATGTCTAGTTACCTTACTCAATTATTTCATCACTTTCAGTAATTTTTCAGTTGATTCTTGTGGGGTTTTCCCTGTAATGGTCAAATAATCTCCAAACAGGGATGATACCTCCTTCTTTCTGATTTGATACCTCTTTCCAGTTGTATTGGCTAGTACCCCAGAGCAGAAGTGATGGTCATGACAGTGTTTCTAGTATCTGCCCCCTAGCTTTGGGTTAAAATATATAAATGCCAATTTATGGAATTATTTTTCTAGTCTAACTTATTAAAATCTTTTTTTTCAGGATACATATTGAATTGTATTAAACATTTTTTTATAGCATCCGAGATAAAGAGATCTGCTTTCAGAGACTGAAAAAGTCACACAATGAGGATCAAGAATCAGAATGGGATTGGACTACTTAACATCAACCCAGAACACCACATGCCAGTAGAGAACTGCCTTCAGAATTCTGAGGAGAGATGATTTCCAACCAAGATTTATACAGCCAGCCAAACTGTCAATCAGTTATCTAAAAACTGAACTCCCATATGCAGTTTCCAAGGAAGCTACTGGCATGTATATTACAACCAAATGAAGGGAGCAAACCAAGGAAGAAGAAGACTTAGGATCTAAGAAGCAAGAAACCAACACAGGTGAGAAGTGAAAGGAATTCCCAGGATAATGGTAAAGAACAGTTTCAGGACTTCTGTACAGAGAGCCAGGAGACCAACAGGTCCACCTAGGACCCGAGGGCAGAGGGCTCCAAGGGAAAAGTAGACCGGATAGGTTACCAGAGTGTTTGACTATATTGTTAGAAATTTCAGAACTCCCTTGGCATGTTTGTGGGAAGAATTAGTAATGTTACTTCAAAAACAAATTAAATGAAAAACTGGGGAAAACAAAAAGCTGTATGTAGAAGACAGCGACCGTCACCATAACGTAGTACCTTGTGTAGCCGTGAACATATACATGTAGATATGATACAGGGAAAACTCAATAACGATTTGGCAACTGCGAGAGGACTCCACTGGAGGGAAAAGTATGTGCTTGTGTGTGGTGGCTGGTGGAGAACCGTAATCTTCCACAGGAGGAAGCCAATAAATCATACCTAAAAAAATACCAGAAAAGGATGACACTGAGAAATCTGAAAGTAAATATCAGAAGGAACAGCTAAGAGACTTGAAGTAGCTCCCTCTGAGGAGGGACAGGACTGCTGCTTTTTATTATCGGCCTCATGGTACCATTTAGCTTATACGTTTTTATACATAAAAATTTTGATAAAAACAGAAATTTAGTTTAAAAATGTTCATGCGTATATTACCCAAAGTCACCTTTTGTACCACCTCTGCTCTTAGCATGATGAGCTGAGCAAAATTTGGACAGACCAAGGTGCCAGTGCCACTCTGCAGATTACAAGCTGTGGGAGCCTAGGCCCATGGCTCAGTGTCTTTGAGCTTCCACCGGGAAGTGACACAGGTAACTTCCCTCAAATTCCATTGGCCAAAACAAGTCACATAACCATCCTGATCTTAAGGGGTGAGGAAGTGACATCCTCCAGGGTGCCTGGATGTAGAGGGAGTCGGGCCTGGGTGATGTCTGCCCCACACGTTTGCAGAATTGGAATCACATTGTGTCTGCGGTTTTGCGTGCTGCCTTTGTCTCTTACCATTATATCATGAAATAAAAACATCTGTGTATAAAACTGCAGATTTAAAAAAAAATTTGTATTGTAATTTAATGATTTCTTTGAAATAAAAAAATATTTCTAGAATTGCATTAGCAGAAAAGGAAGGAATGAACCAGCTTACCTGTGGGCATGAATCATTATCATTAAATCTTGCCACCCTTCACCCAGGCCCCACATCCATCTGCAAATATTAGGCCCATGGCTAGAAATACATATTGTGTATACCCAAAACAGTCATCAAAACTGGAGATGTAAGAAAATATTTTAAATTGTATGGTGACACTTCTTCCCTCTTTCTCTCTCCTTCCTCTTGTTCCCTTAATTTAGGGACCTGTGTGTAGGTGGTGGAGATCCAGGCCCCACATCATTTTGTGTCACTGCTCAGAAATGCCTCTCCTACCCACCCCCCACCCCCA